>NC_081809.1:15210000-15470000 GCF_030704535.1 Vitis vinifera | reverse complement strand
TAGAGGGGTTGAGGAAGTTTTTCTCTTTGTGGTTTTTTGGTCCAGGTATTCCCTTCTTATCTTGAAGCCTATGCTGAGGGCCAGATTTTAGATGAGGCTTCTGATTTGCATCCTCTTCCACTTGTTCCCACTTCTCACCTCAACTGGTACCTACTTCACTAAAACCCTTTGGGTCTATTCTAGTTTCCTAGATTGTAACCTTAGTGAATGAATTTGACTTAGCATCTGTATCTAATGTTGACAATCCCTTTTTTAAGGTGTGAAGTCCCTTAGAGAGATCACTAGCCAAGAGCTAAAGGGTGTTTTTTCCCTTTAGCAGAAGGGGTTTCGATGAGTTTATGAGCAAAAGTGAATTAATCGACCCTCCTCCTCGAAGTATGTCTTTCACTTGGTTAAACATACAAGAAGTTCCTATTTGTAAGAGTTTGGATAGATTCTTATACTTAATGAGTGGGAGCAAACTTTCCCTCAAAGCCTTTAAGAAGTGCTTCCTAGATTGATCTTTGATCATTGTCCAATGTTCTTAGGTACAAATCCAATTAATTGGGGTACAACTTCATTAAAGTTTGAGAACATGTGGTTGCTTCACTTAGATTTCACAAAAAGATTTAGTTCTTGGTGGCATGAGTGCTAGGTTGAAGGTTGGGAAGGCCATAAATTTATGAAGAAGCTACATTTTGTCAAAGGTAAACTAAAAGAATGTAATAAGGTGTCTTTTGGAGATTTAAAGGAGAAAAAGAACATTCTTTCAAACATTATCAGGATTGATATTAGTGAATTGGAAAGGAATCTAACTCTTGAACTTCCAACTTTGAGGGCCTCAAGGAAAGGGGAATTGGAGCAATTATTGTCAAAAGAAGATGTTCATTAGAGGCAAAAGTATGAGGTTAAATGGATAAAAGGGGACTGCAATTCTAGGTACTTCCATAGAGTGGACAATGGTACGTGAAATAGGAAGTTCATAAAATCTCAAGTGTTTGGAGAGGGGGTAACTCAAGGCAACACTAAAAACATTCAAAGGAGATTGTGCATTATCTTGCAAAGCTATACTCCAAGGCCCTTTGAGCAATTCATGGATGATAGAAGGTTTGGATTAGTCTCCCATATTAGGAGAAAGTGCTACATGGTTGGACCACTTCTTTTTAAAAGAGGAGGTATACTTTGTTGATTTTCAGTTAGATAAGGAAAAAGCCATTGGGTTGGATGGTTGCATCATTGCACTATTTTAGGAGTGATGGGATGTGATTAAAGAGGATCTTATGAGATTTATTGAAAAAAAAAAAGAGGATCGTATGAGGGTGTTCTTAAGAGTTCCACAGTAATGGGATAATAAATCAAAGCACCAATGTTTCATTCATTGCTCTTGTGCCTAAAAAAAAAGTCAAACCAACAAAGTGTTGGATTTTAGATCTATTAACCAAGTTATAAGCCTGTATAAGACAATCAATGTTTTAAAAGGTTAAAGGCGGTCTTGAGGCATTTTGCTCAAATGAGGTGAAGCGTAAGCCTCGAGGTAGAACAAGACATAAGCCTTAACTTAAACAAAAATAATGAATAATAAATAATAATAAAAAGAAAATAAAAGTCTTAAAAATAATTTTTTTTAATAAAATCACATGAAAATTAAATCATAAGAAAACCATACAATTCATAATAATCAAATTAATTGTATGTCATTTTCAATAGTTTCTAATTTAATTATTCTTTGTCTTTTCTGAAGTCCAACTTTCTCATACCTTTATCAAATAATCTTGAAAATTGCCATTGCTATTGCTAGTAGGATCCTCAAATGAATCATAATTATATCCAATTGCTCTATTATCCTCTCTATTAGTGTTAATATCAATTGGTTTTCCTCATCCATTGATTACAGTGACCCCTTTACCCTTTTCTATTAATAATTAGATAATGATTGTATTTAAATTCAATAACTAGAGTGATCAATAACTCTTTTATTTCTTCTCCTCAATCTCTTCTTTTCCTTTCTATTTAAAGGGTTAATTAGCAGCTAACTAAGCCCTTTAAAAGGTTTAACTATTGTCTTGAATGTTAGGTGAAACTTATAAATTTACATCAAAACCTCGTAAAAGAACAACTCACTAAAACCAATTAATATTAAGGTTTACACCTCTTATAAAATGTATACAAAAAGTCCATAAAAGGCCCGAAACCCATTAAAACCTTTTGAATATTTAAGGTTTAAACCTCAATAAGGTGAGGCTTATGCCTCGATTACCTATACTAAGGCTAGAGCCTCAAGGTGAATTTTTATAGCCTTGCCTTGAGGTAAGCTTAATACCATAATCCTTAATAACCTTTTAAAATTGTTGGAAAACCAAAACTGATATGGAAAGAAATAACTTTGTAAAGCTGTAAATTATTTATTAGTTGTCAATCTTTGTATTTTTAGGAAAGTAATTATTAGGAGTTATTTATTAGTTGTCAATCTTTGTATTTTTAGGAAAGTAATTGTTAGGAGTTATTATTTCCTTTTAATAAGTGATTTAGTTTCCTAATTTGAAGGATTTGTATATGCTGTAAATTATTTATTAGTTGTCAATCTTTGTATTTTTAGGAAAGTAATTATTAGGAGTTATTTATTAGTTGTCAATCTTTGTATTTTTAGGAAAGTAATTGTTAGGAGTTATTCTTTCCTTTTAATCAGTGATTTAGTTTCCTAATTTGAAGGATTTGTATACGTTGTAAACTCTATAAAAGAATAATCTCAATGAAAGAAAATTATTCTCGTGAAACCCTATTCTTCAACTAAAACATTGAAGATAATAGATAAGGTTTTATTAGGACACATTTGAAGAGTTCTCCATGAAACCATCTACATCCCATGGGGAGCCTTTGTTGAAGGGAGACAAATTTTGGATGTTATGATTGCCAATGAAATGTTGGATGAGAAAAGGCGTTGAAGTGAGGAAGGAGTAGTCTTCAAAATAGATTTTGAGAAGGCTTATGATTATGTGGATTGGGGTTTGTTGGATGAGGGGCAACTTGTCTTCAATAAGTTTGGTGACACTAATAAATGAAAATGCCAAAGAATGTGTTAAGGCAACTAGAGGTTTAAGACAAGGGGATGCTATTTCCCCATTCCGTTTTACCATTGTAGTTGGTGTTGTAAGTAGGATGATGCTCAAAGTAGAGGATAACTATTTATCAAAAGACTTCATAGTGGGTTGGAAAAGGATTAAAGTGAATCTTTTACAATTTGTAGATAACACCATTTTTTTTTTATCTAGAATCTCTATGAAGATCTACAAAACCTTAAGCTAATCCTATTGGTTTTTGAGCAAATTTTTAAGATCAATTCAGATGAGCACTCCCTCTGGTATCAATTCAAGTCAGGATCGGGTCTCCAAGTTGGCTTCAATGCTTGACTGTAAAATCTCTGATTAGCCTTTATCTTATCCAGGTTTTCCTTTAAGAGGGAATTTGATGACAAGCGGGTTTTGGAATCCAGTGCTTCATAGAATCTCGAGGAGACTAAATGGGTGGAAAAAAAAACCCTTTTGTCATTTTGGGCGGGCGAGGGGAGGGGCAGTAATCCTAATTTAGTCATGATTATCTTGCATTCTTAGCTATTTCTTATATCTCTTCAAGATTCTAACATCAGTAGCTTCAAAGATCAAGAAATTACAAAGAAATTTTCTTTGATGGGGGGTTAGGGAGGGTAAAAAACTGTTTCTCCCCTAATAGGAATTGGATATATTTTTTTCAAATAATAAGGCATGGGTTACCGGAAGAAGATGATATATATATATATATATATTGGAATTCCATTCTATTGTGGGGTGTGTGTAAAATTTTTATTAGTGTATCGTGCTTTCTTTTCGTAGATATGGAGACAAAAATTAGTTGTAGTGCTCATTGCTATTATTTGATATGATGATTGATTTGTACACCAAACTGAGTATTGATCATCTTGTGAAATGCAAAAATTATAAAACCAACATCGGATTTGTTTTTCAACAGATATAATGAAGTGACTTAAGAACAATTATCAATAAAGGAAACAAACTCAACGAGCTCCAGTGATATTTGGGATTCAAGAGGGACTCCATATATCGGTATGAGTTAATGAAAAAGGATGAGACGGTTTTATGCTATTCAATGATGAAAAATGTGAAGATTTTTGGCCAATTGACAAATTTTGCGATGAAAATTATTAATATCTGAATTCTGAAACAATAGAGGAAACATAGTCCTTAGCAAAGAAAAGGATGGATGTCCTACATGGATATTATAGCCAAATTTGGACTTTATTGGGTGAAAGCTTTTCTCAAAGATGAAATAGTGATAAGTGATCATTGTTTGTATCAAGATAGTAGAGCCTTTCCTAGTTCTTGGCATGCCTAATCATCTTTCCCGTAATTTAGTTTTGAAAAGTACAATAATATGGAAAAAAACCCTTATAGTTTAAATATTTTGTAATATAATGGAAAAAACATAATAACATGGAAAAAAAAAACCCTTCCAATTTAAATCTTTTGTAATATGATGGATTGGTAAAAGATTTACAAAGAGTTCAGGGACATGAAGCATGGATTTCAAGCAAAGAGATGGTGTAAGAGCAGTTGTTCCTTGTCCACCATTGTGGCTAGGTTGCCATCGACAGTTGTAATTTTCTGATTTCCAAGACATGGGTTATAAAATGTAAAACAGTATGAGGACTTGATCATGTGATCAGTTGTGCCTAATTATCCAAGGTCCATGCAAACAGTCTTTTGGGACATTAAGAGCATGAGTCATGAAGTACTTACCTAATTGTTCTAAGGAACATGAGGCAATAGGTTTGTTTAGTGGAAAACTACAAAGTCTCTCAACCTCTTCCTTATTCATTCCACCTATCTTGGAGCCACTAGAATTTGAGTATTCAAGGTTAGGTGTCTCTTTGACATGTGCAATATTTGCTTGACCCACTTGCTGTCCATACTATTGTTGGTTCCTATTCCCATGATTTGTACCTAGGGATTATGCTTTCCCATGTGACTTCCAGCATGCGTCTTTGCTGTGTGATTTTCTTGCAATAATTACACCAGAGGCCATCTTTGTTACTTGGTGGCCTGGTACCTCTCCCCTGCCATTTTCTGTGTCAGAATTCAGTCCACTATGAGAGCCCAATGGAGATTTCACAGTGCTAAGAGTAGATCCTTCATTCTATGGGGAATCAAACATCACACTCCTCCTACCTTCCTTGGCCTTGATGATTGAGAACACCTTTCAGGGCCTCCTAGATTGCCTTTGCCATGGTTTGATATTTGCATGTTCTACTGATTTCAAGTTGTATAGAGTTCCACAAACCGAACATAATCATTAAGTCCTCATCCCATGTAGCAAACCTTGGGTTGTCCTCACATAGAGTTGGTTCACTCAAGTGACTGAGCTTACCTTTCCCTTTCAGGAATGTACACACAAGCTGAGACTAAACAAGGTAGTTTTGGCTGTTTATTTTAAAGGAAGGTTGTAGAGTTTGGTATTTGCTCATTGGTGCTTGGATCTGGGTTTGAGTTGCAGTGGCTGTTAGGGTATTTTCAGTGGTTTTCTTCATGGTGGACAGGGATATAGGCTATAGATCTGACAGTTTGAGAAACAAAAATAATAACTTTGGCAATGAAGGCCCTGAAAGATTGGTTATGGCTTCTTCTTGCCAGCAATGAAGGCCAGACAGGGCAAGGTTCAATTTTGGTGATTTAGGTTGCATATAAGAAACGTGTACAGAGAGCTTATGACTCTGATACCATATGTGTGAATAACTCTGATATTATTTTTATTTTTTTTGGGTTAAGGAATTACATAATTTATAGAACATACAATTACAAAGAATAGGAAAATTAATGTTCTACAAAATTAGGAAACTATCCCTGGAAATACTCTAAACTGCACAATCTTGGAATTTAAGGGAATAAAATTCCCTGATTTTCCAAGGAAATTTGGTCTACAAAGATCAGTCAACAACAACCTTGATCAAAAGATACCAACATTCATATTTGTAATGGTCTCATATGAGGTGTGAATAAGGCATATAGCATCCACCTCTTGCATTAACCAATTTGATTGAAAAAGCTTGGTAGTAATATTACTTTCTTTAACAAAATAAATCAACTCTGTTATTGTTAAGAAAGGTGAATCTACTCCTTTTAAGTCAAGAAATCCCCTCTAAAGAAGCACAATTTGTAATCAACTTGTCCTGCCTAGAGCCATATTCTTCCTTAAGGTGTCCTGGACCTGATTCTTGGCATTAAGGGCTAAACTACCAAAAGTCTTGGACTTCCTGTTTCCAACCTGCTTCATTTCTTCTAAGAAATACTCGCATTTAAGACATGTAGCTGGATTGTTGATTGCACCCACCTATACCCCATCATTTCAAATTCCCACTAGGTTTCAACAAAAGTCATTAAAATTTCAATTGTTGAACCTCATATTCTCAAATGTGAAAAGGATAAGCCCATATCTAGTATGTCCTTGCCCTCCTTGTTTGTATCCATGCATGTCCTTTTTTTAAACCTCATTGATTTCCCCTTCAGTATTGATACAGAAGAAGCGCCATTGCATGATAGTCTTTTTCTTGCTTTTCTACTTTCTCCTTTTGATGTGACATCTGTTTTCTTTTCTCTATGCTTCATAGCTTGCATGGCTACTTGGTATCATTAAGTCAAAAATTAAATTTAGTTTTGCCTTTTCAAGCAGGTAGCATAGATCAACAACCATGTTGGGTTATAATGCTGGAGGTAATTTCTATCTCAAGTTCCTTGTACTTCTAGGTGAGGAATTAATTTTATTAGAGCAATAGTGTATATTAGTGGGAGATATTCAAAGTTGATTGGTACACTCCCAAGTTCAGTCATTGTGATTATCATGCATACATGATACATGATAGTATATATCATTTTACATGTCTTGATCAACTTAAGATGTGCAAAACATGAAATCATTGTTAATGCAATATATTTTTTGAACATCTAGTCACACTAATTCCATTCATTAGGGATCCCATTTCATCTCTCTCTCTCTCCCTCCCTCCTATGTATATGTGTTTGTCTCTTGGAGGTTTCCCTCTATATATGTTTCCTTCCTTTCTTTGTTCTTTTCTTTTTTTTACCCCTTCTTTTCATTCTAATGGGCTTTGGACTGTTTTTTCTGGATCTGAAATGAGGCAATTGGACTAGTGTTGACTTATTTGTCATAAATTGAACATAATAAATATACTTTTAGGTTTGACAAGTTTTCAATTAAGTACATGGGAGGAGAGTTGTTGCATGTATTACTGTACTACAAATTCATTTGAAAATCTAGTCTTTCTTGATGGTTCTTTTATCAGCAGCATATGCTATGGTGATGGTAATATGCTGTTGCTGTTCCATTGAAGCCAAAGGCTATAGGTGTTGCTTATTGTGTGCACTGATAATAAGTGACGTAAATGATGAAAAAATATGTTTACCTCCAAGTTTTTATTTTTTCTTAATGAATGTCTCCTGTCCAATTTTAAATTAATGCCCAAAAAACAAAATTTATTAATTTAATTGATTTATATATTTCCTTTATAGGTGCTTGATAATCTTCCACATGATCTTATCTATTCAGAAAATCAAGCATCCCCATGGATGGAAGTATGGGTTGAGAAGCAACACAACAGGTACACAGGGACAGCCTTAATGAAGTTCTCTTTACTTGAAAACATTCCACCAAATTTGATTCTGGACCTTATTGATCTTTGGTTAGGAAGAGGATAAGCCCCTTGCATATGTCATATATTCCCATCATAATTTCTTTTCTCGTATAGGCTGTCAACACATTTCCCATTCATGGGTGTTGAACAATAATTCCTACTACTTATTCTGATTAGGTTATTGAGGTTTCATATTGTGACAACCCTCCTTTGCAGGTGCCATCCACATAAGATAGTGTCTCCTCTCTAGTTTAAAGACTGAGACAAAGTTACTATCCTACAAAAAGAAAATTAACTTGTAACTAAACATAATGTGTCAGAGCAACATAAGGAAGCATATTAAAGAAACTACATATTCATTACCCTTAAAAGATACAAAATTTTTAGTACACAAAAATGGCCTTAAGGCCCACTTCTAAACCTAGTACAAGCGTAAGGAGATGACTACATGCCAATAGTTTATGCAAAAAGAAGCAAAAAGCAAAGGGTAACTATAGCTACATGCCTTGTTGTTCGTCCTCTAGAACTCTTGGTATCTGGTTCAACTAGATCCTTGTTTGAAAAATTGAGGGAACTACAAAGTGAGTATAACTCAGTGAATGATAATACAATGTAGGTTTTAGAATGATCCCTCCAAAATAGAAGGGAGTTTCATCATGCATTTGGTACTCATTATAAATAATTTTTTTTTTTTGATAAGTAAGAGTATTGTATTATGAAAAGGCACTAAAATAGCGGCTTAAGATGTACAAGAAAGAGACACTCACCTACTTATAGGGGAAACAAAAAAACTGTCCAACAAGATGTACAAAAAACAACCTTCCCTTAATGGGAACCCACCCAATCAATGAAATCAATTAGTGTCTAATGAAAAAAAATTTCCCGTATATCTTTACATTCTGATTTACAATACATATATACAAAGAATAAGATCTCCTAAATTCGGCTACTTATAAAAGAATCCCTAAAATAAGCAATCTGATTGCAAGAGTTCTATATGGAAATTTACCTAAGGTTCCTATATGGAATTTACCCAAATTCTTGGTACAAGAATCATGGGTCAACTTTTACAAGAAAGGAAAAATATGGTAGGAGAAATCAGATATATATGGAGAAACTTAATCGCTAATTTTTTGGCTTATTCTTCTAACACTCGCCCTCAAGCTGGTGTGAAAATATTTTGCATTCCCAACTTGTTTAAGATTATATAAAAAGTTGAACTTGGTAGACCCTTTGTTAGAATATCTGCCAATTGTTTAGAAGAGGGGACATACGGAGTGCAAATCAACCCAATATCAAGTTTTTCTTTGATGAAATGCCAATCTATCTCCACATGCTTGGTTCGATCATGATGGATGGGGTTATGGGCTATATTTATAGCAGCTTGGTTATCACAATATAACCTCATGGGTTCTTTTAAAGTGATGCCAAGGTCAGTAATAATGATCTTTATCCAAAGTAGTTCATAAATCGCTTGGGCCATGACCTTAAACTCAGCTTTTGCCCTAGATCTAGCCACCAACAGTTGCTTTTTACTTCTCCAAGTAACTAGATTTCCTCCCAAAAAGGTAAAATATCCAAACCTTCTATTGACAATTGATCCAGCCCAATCAACATCACTATAAGCTTCCAATTCCATATTTCCTATCTTCTAAAATAAGATTCCGTTGCTTGGTGTAGACTTTAAGTAACGAAGGATTCTATATATTGCCTCCATGTGAGATTCATGTGGTGAATGCATGAATTGGCTTACCACACCTACAACATATGCAATGTCTAGTCGAGTGTAAGATAAATAAATTAATTTCCCCACCAATCTTTGATAGAGGCCGTGGTCTACCATATCATCCTTTATTTTTCCTTATAATTTATGATTTGGCTCAATCGGAGTCTCTGTTGGTTTGCATCCTAGCATTCCTGTCTCCCTTAGCAAATCGAGGATATATTTCTATTGGGAAATAAATATTCCCCCTTTTGAACGTGCCACTTCAATCTCGAGGAAATATTTTAGACTCCCTAGATCCTTGATCTCAAATTCATTAGACAAATAAGTTTTAGTCTTTGAATTTCCCCCTCGTCATTTCTAGTAACAATAATGTCATCCACATAAACTATCAAGGCAGTTAACTTACCAGAGGAGTTATGTTTGATAAATGATGTGTGGTCTCCTTGGCTTTGATGGTAGTTCATTCTTATCATTGATTTTGTAAATCTCCCAAACCATGCTCTTGGAAATTGTTTAAGTCCGTAAAGAGACTTCTTAAGCTTGTAAACTTTGTTCTTCCAAGCCTTGTCACCAAGCCCCGGTGGAGTGTCCATGTATACCTCTTCTTCTAAGTTGCCATGTAAGAAAACATTCTTCACATCAAATTTCTGCAAAGGCCAATTAAGATTAGCAGTTAAAGACAATAGAAAATGAATAGTGTTCGTTTTTGCCACCGGTGCAGAGGTCTCTTGGTAGTCAATGCCATAAGTTTGGGTAAATTCTTAGCTACCAATCTAGCCTTATGCCTTTCTATTGTCCCATCAGCCTTGTATTTAATTGTGAAAATCCACTTACAACCTACTGTTTTCTTCCCTTTGGGAAGCTCAACTATATCCCAAGTCTCATTTTTTTCCAAGGCTTGCATCTTCTCATTAATTGCTTTCCTCCAATTCTCATCTCTAAGTGCCTCTTGGATTGTGCTTGGAATCTCAACAGAAGACATTTGGGTAATAAAGGCTCGGTATGTAGATGATAAATGATGTAATGAGGTAAAATTTGAAATAGGATGCTGAGTGCATTTTCTAGTGCCTTTCCTCAATGCGATGGGCCATTACAAATCATTATAGACACAAGAATGAGTATTTTCATTACCTGATTCAGAATTGGATGAGGGGATATGAGAGGATGTTGTAGATCTTCCCTTCCTCGAATACACTTTTAGTTTGGAGGTGTTTGCTGGCAGCATGTATTCCCTTTCTTTGAGCTGAATCTCAAGTTTATTGGCTGGAATTTCAGTGGCCAAATTTTCTACAATTAGCTCTTCATTGGGAGTTTGCTGGAATTTCTTATGTTCACTAGCTGATTCATTAGATGAATCCAAGGCTGGAACATTTGGAACAACAGGTAGTGTTGGTGCAGAATCTGAAAAATCTGGGGCTGAAATATCTTGGACGGTAGGGGAACTTGATGTTTTTGAGGTAGAGACATTTGGCACACTAACCGGTTGTGGAAGGACACCCCCACCATTCTCACCATTCGTAGGAAAAATTCCCGACAGCTTTCATTCCTCTAATCTCCCCCTGAAGATAAGTGTGTGTGAAATATGGTTGGCTCTCAAAGAAGGTAACATCCATAGTGATATGTGACCTTTTTGTGGGTGGATGGTAACACTTACATCCTTTTTGATTGGAAGAATATCCAAGGAAGACACATCTAAGAGCTCTTGGGTCATGTTTGTCTCTAGATTGTTTGGGAATGTGAATGAAAGATACACACCCAAATATTTTTGGAGGAAGTGTTTCAATATCCTTAAAGTTAGGAAAAAACTTTAAAAGTACATCAACAGGGGATTTAAAGTCTATGACACGAGAAGGCATTCGATTTATTAAAAATGTAGTAGTCAAAATGGCTTCCTCCCAATATGTTTTTGGAACAATCATTTGAAAAAGTAAAGACCTCGCAACTTCCAAGAGATGTCTATTTTTTTTTTCTCTGCTACCCCATTTTGTTGTAGGGTATCTACACATGAAGATTGATGCATAATACCTTCACCTTGGAGATAGGTGACAAGATTATGGTTGAAGTATTCCTTCCCATTATTTGACCTTAAGGTATGGATTTTGGTGCCAAATTGGGTACAAATGAATTTGTGGAATATCGGGAAAATGGAATCAACTTCCGATATGGATTTTAGGAGATAAACCCAAGTGGTACAAGTGCAGTCATCAATGAAGGTAACAAACTATCTAGAACCTGAATTGTTTGGAATTCTAGAGGGTCCCCAAACATCAATATGTATTAAACTAAAAGGAGATGTTTCTTTTTTATTTCTTTTTGGAAAGGGCACACGATGGTGTTTTGCATGCTTACAAACCTCACAATGAAAATCACGGGATTTAATTTTGCCAAACAATGTGGGAAACATTTTTTCCAAGACAAAGAAAGGTGGGTGTCCCAACCGTTTGTGCCATAGCCATATTTGATCAACTTTTGAGGTATTGTTGGTGGTAATAAGAGCTTGTGGGATAGAATCACAAATCTTCCAATGTATATTGAGGTAGTAGAGTCCACCTTTCCTCTCACCATGCCCAATCATCCTCCTCGTTATCTGGTCCTGAAAACCACAATGGGAAGGGGTAAATGTTACAAAGTAATTCAAATCTTTAGTCATTTTACTGATAGACAAGTGATTACAAGACAAGTCTGGAACATGTAACATATTTTGCAAGGTCAAAGAAGGAGTGATGGAGGCTATGCCTTGACCAATTATAGAAGAAAAAGCGCCATCAGCAACCTTCGCTTTTGGCCTACCTGAAAGTGTTGTATAATTGGAAAAAAAATTGGAGTGACTGGTCATGTGGTCAGTAGCACCAGAATCAATGATCCAAATGCTTGATAAACAATCCTTGGAGGCACTTAAGGCTTTGATATTACCTGTTTGGACGAAAGAGCAGGAGGTGGTTTTTGCAGTAGGAATTTCAGCAGGTGTATCAAGCTGGTTGAGAAGTGTTTTCAGCTTTTCATAATTCTCCTTGCTGAGTAAAATTGGTTTTTGTTTAGTGGTAGGGATATTTTCATGAGAGACATCAATGGTGGCAGCTTGATGCGCCTGTCCAGATCTTGTGACAGGTTTTCCTCCTCTATTGCTTCCCCCTTCACTTCCTAACTGAGGCTTGCCATGGAGTTTCCAGCAAGATTCACGTGTATGTCTTGGTTTGTGACAATAATTACACCAAAGTGAATCTTTATCATTTGGATTCTTCCTTCAACTTTGGATCCCATCGACTTGAAATTTCCAGCAGTAGCTAGTGCTGAATTTTCTAGAGTATCTCGATGACTTTCTTCTCCAATCACATAGGCATTAACCTCCCGGATGGATGGAAGAGGTTCTTTCCCCAATTTTTGTACTCTTACTTGGTCTAATTCAGGATTAAGACCAGCCAAGAATTCAAATACTCTCTCTTGCTCCATTATCTTCTTCAATCTAGTAGTGTCCTCAGCAACTACCATTTCTATGTGCTGGTAATGATCTAATTCCAGCCATAGGCTTTGCAATTTATTATAATATTTAGTGATAGACCAGCTTCCTTGCTTTGTAGCATGAATTTGGCACTTCAACTCATATATTTGTGCTGTTATTCCAATCTTGGAATACGTTTGACTGATGGCATACCAAATCTCTCTGGCGGTGGAGAGAAACAAGTATGTTTGGCTAATCTCTGACTGCATGGAGTGTAGTAGCCATGACATGACCATGGAATTTTCCTCATCCCATAATTCATATCATGGATCATTGGAGTTGGGTTCTGATTTGGCACTCGTGATATAGCCCATCTTCTCTTTACTTTTAATGAAAAGTTTGGCTGATTGGGACCATTGTAGGAAATTCTGGCCATTGAGTTTTTGAGTGGTGATTTGGAGTGTAGGGCTATCATTCTGATGGGTAGATAATGGTGATAAGGTTTGGAGTGTAGAGGAGGGATTGAAGGGTAGGGTTATTTGAGAGGATGGTGTATTTTCACTAGTTTCAAACACTTTAGGGAAAAAAGCAACAAGGTTTCTGGTTTTTTTTTTCAGAGTAAACAAGAGATGACCTTGAGGGAATTATAATGGGAACTAAGGAACCAACAAGCACAACTGATTAAAAGAGGGAACAAGCTACAACAATAAAGGCTGTATGTGACCGAGCAATGAAGGCTCTATGGATCTTGGCAGAGTCAAACTTCTAGCTCTGATACCATGATGAAAAAAAACTCCCATATATCTTTACATTCTGATTTACAATACATATATACAAAGAATGAGATCTCCTAAATTAGGCTACTTGTAAAAAGATCCCTAAAATCAAGCAATTTGATTGCAAGAGTCCTATATGAAAATTTACCTAAGGTTCCTATATGAAATTTGCCCAAATTCTTGGTACAAGAATCATGGGTCAACTTTTATAAGAAAGGAAAACTATGGTAGGAGAAATCAGATATATATGGAGAAAAATAATTGCTGATTTCTTGGCTTATTCTTCTAATAGTGTTGAAGGACCATCTTTTATAAACAATTTAGACTATGACCAAAGTAAATATACAAAAAACGCTTTCAACTTTTGCATGGACAACACCACCTTAATGTTGGATTAGCTAAAGAGGAGGGTGTGGACCCTAGCTAACAGATGTTTTCTTTGTCTTGCCAATGAAGGGTCTATTAATCACATTTTAGTTCATTGCTCGAAGACTAGGGTTTTGTAAGAGTTATTATTTGCTTTTTTTGGGGTGACTAGGGTTCTTCCATTTTCGGTTAGAGAGACTCTACTGGGTTGACATGTGTGGACTTGCATTTTTCATGTGTGTCCCCACTCGTGCGGCGAGATTTGCTTTTGATTTGTGAAAAACTATTTTTTAATTAAAATTTGGAGTCCTCACTTACTTTTACTTTTTTTTTAAAATTTATTAAAAGGGGAAATTAAGTAAGAACAAAACCCCTAAAAATGACTCCTAACTTTTGGAAAAGTTGTTTGCGAAAAACTCGAGTTTGGGTCCTGGGATTAGGTTATCTATCAGGAAGGTACCTCCAAAGAGGTAACACCCTTCTAAGCCTTAGTGAGGTATCTAATAGCTAAGTTGAGGGGAATATGACAATTAGTCAATTGATTATGGGTATCTAGATTGGCTAAGGTGATTTTGAAAGTATGCTAACTCTAGCATGCTAAACAAGAATTCCAAACACAATCATAAAGAAATGATAGTATGCATATCTGAACCGCAATTTAAGCGCAATCACAAAACATCAAAGTTAGTTCAAACAACAAGATATATAACATACAACATGCATTCTATTCTATTCACAAGACTAGGTGCTAATCAAAGTAATCTGAAACATAATCAAGCATGAGGGTGTTTTACACCCAAAGCATATGTATTTACAAAACTTAAAAGGATAAAAGGGGGAGAGGCGTACCTAGATAGCATGCATAATTTAGGAGGTGCTTCCAAAAATGCTAGAGTGGGTTAGAACAAGTATAATGACAAATAGTAATGATGGTGAATTCTAATACATTTTGTATATACATAATTCAAATGAAATAGCAAGAACTTAGCAAGATCGAATGACAAGGAACAAATAAATTCGAAGATGTACATCTCATGCAATCAACAAAACAAGCATTCATATATTGTCAAAAATTAGTTTGAGACCCTAAAATAATATTAACTATCGTATGTGACATATATGCAATTCAATGTTAAAGCTAAGTTAATGTACAAGAAAGTTAAAGATATCAAAATTAGTGACCAAGACAAGACATGCAGCAAAGGGGCAGAATAATAGCATTTACAAGGAAAGTCTTAATTAAATACCTAGAAGCATTATTTGATCATGGAATGAATTATACAACATCCTCATTATGTCTAATATACGATACCATAGCCAAAGTCGAGCCAAGGTAAGTCAAATAACTCCAAAATAAATAACAAAGTCAAGCAAAGTACAAGATTATCAGCATGTAGTCAGAATAAGGAGCATCACGAAACAAATCCTAAAAAAATATCTTGAAGTAGAATTTAATTACAAAAATTTTCGGAAAACATCTCCTACACGTCTAGAACAAAAAACAAAAGCCCAAACACTCATTCAAATAACAGATTTAAGCAAAAACACCCAAAAGTTCCAGAAGGTCCAGAACTAGGCAGAAAACAGTAACTAGTGTAAAATGAGTTTTAAACAAATACCTAGAGGCCTTCTACATTCATACAAAAAATCACACAAGTCATTTAAGATGTCTAGATTGTACAAAAAATTAATCCAAGGGCAGAAAGCATTCACAAGAATTTTTAGAACGCTATAATTGACCAGTTGTCCAGATTCGATCATGTGCAGTAAGTGTGAATTTGAAAAATTATATCTCCCTCAAGAAAGCATATTTTTTAATATTTTATGTGTCAAAATTCAATTTCAAGAAGTCTAGAATATGGGAAAAATATTCATTTAAATTAAAAAGATTAAAAAAACAATTTAATTTTGCAAAGTGCTCTTGAGTGTACAGAAGTAGTCCTAAACAGAACATGCTAAAAGAGATGATCATAAGTCAATTTTGAGGAAGGCTTTTTGACTCAAATAACATTCCAAAATTAAGTTTAAGAAGTAAGGAGCATCATACGATTTTTGGAAAAAAATTTAAACATTACAAAAATTATCAAAACGAATTTTAAAACTAAAGGGTCAGTTGCTGAGTTGAAATTGGCAGCAAACGATGAGTTTTGAAAACAATATTTCATGTAGGGGTTCCATCAAGTTCCTATTCAATATTCATAAGTTTAACCTGTGCATTCCCATTAGTTTGGGAGCACAAGCTCAAACCTATGTGAATAAAAAATAAAATTTTGAAAACAAACAAAGGAGAATGCAACTTAGATTGAAATGAGTAACATAATTTCCAAAGAAAATGTGTTATTTGCCTAAACCTAGAATGAATGTTTTTCTAAAGCCTTTAATTGGTTTAAATACTTTTGAAAATAATTTTTGAGGACGCAAAAGAAACCAAGTGATTTGATAAAGCCAAAACATTAGATACAAAATAGATATTTTTATTTCTAACTTAAAAGAATTTGAAAACAAGAAACATTAACTTGGATTCCCCTTTTTGGCTACCTTTCATATGGAATCAAGGAGCCACATCAATGATGGAGAAAATTCATTTTTTGAGTAAGAGAAATTTGCATGTGTGTAAATCAAAAATCAAACCTTAGCATTAATATCTATCAAGATTGACACTTAAAGAACTTTTTTTTTAAAAGTAAAATAAAATAAAATTGCCAAACTAAAAACATCCTAAGAATTTTCTTAGAGCAAACTAAAATCAATTTATCAAACTTAAGCATCTTAAGAATTATCATTTCCCGAAATAAGAATTTTAATCCATCAACCTAAACAACTAACATGCATTATAATAAGAGAATCTAAAAAACCTAAGAATTACCATTGGCAAAGGTGAAAACTTTAAATTCAATAACACAATCAAACAATAGAAAATATGAAACACACTGACATTCAAGAATAATTATTATCATGAAACTAAATATTTGACATTCCAGAAAATTTATTTAATATAAAATATACATGAAACTGACTAATAACAATTAAATAACTTAATATTAACATGAAACTGATTTATATACACTCAAGAAAAATTATTATTATGAAACTAAATATTAAACATTCCAGAAAATTTATTTAACATAAAATCAACCTAAAACCAAAATTTTCAAAGTCCAATTTTTCCACTATCATCTAAAATTATCCAAAATTAAAATTTACAAATTCTATCTTTTAAGTTATTATCTCTCTCACATGAAGCATGCATATATTATGTTCATGTACATTGATTTATTTATTTTTTATTTTTTGTGAGCAAAGTCACTAATATTAATATGCAGTAACAACCATACACATCCCAAAAACTTGCCACACATTAAAAAACACAACAAGTACTTCACATGTGCTAAGAGGACAAAATGGAGGGCCTATAGCATGGGTCTTTCATGGGCAAGAAGCATAAAAGGGCTTGGAAGCTGGCTCCTTTATGCCTTTTTTTGGGTAGTGTGGAAGGAAAGAAATAGTATAACTTTCGACAATGAAGTACTTCAATTAATAGGATGAAGAATTATTTTGTGTGCAGTTTTTGGTCTTGGACTAAGTTGTATATAGATGATGAACCTTTATCTTTAATCGGTTTTTTTGATTTGTTGGATTCTAGGTGAGGGCAGGTAAGGTGTTTTGTATTCCCTCTTATTTTTTGTTGCTTTTTGCCTTTTGGTACCTGTTGTATACTTCCTGTATACTTTGGGTTGGCCTTTGGGTGTTTTTTTTTCTTAATTTATAAAATTTTCTTTTGCTTTTACCTATCAAATAAATAAATAAATTATTATAAACATAGCATTTGACCAACACATTTTCGAAGCATATCTCATGATATTTACTAAATAATGAACACATAACATTTTAAGCATGAGATATAATTCTAAAACCAAGAATGGGAAGAACCAAAGTTGATTCCTCAAGATCGAGGAAATTAGTGGGTGAGGTTGATAATTGATACTGGATCACAGACAAGATGAAGTGCAAAGTTGAAAGGATTATTGTGGAGAAAAAGTCCTTTCAGGTAGAGTTTGAAGGATTGAATGGTGGAACTTGGGTATCAGTAACAGAAAGGAGCCGAGGTTTCGTAGTTTCAGTAGGATTTGACATGGAGGAGCTGGATTGGTTGATGGAGCATTTGAAGAAAGCTGTGGAGTTGGAGGCTTCCAGGGGTTTTGTACGAAAGATCAGGGGCAAGACTAAGACCCTCTTGATGGAGATATGCTTCAATAACAGAGGGCGGTTCATGAAAATTACAGAATTTGTTACAAAAAGGAAACCTATATTTCTTGCCGTCCCCGAGGGCGTTAAAAGGAAAGGGTGGGAAGATCTTAGGAAGGCGATCCTATCAGTGCAAGAGTATCCTGAACGAGTCGGAGGAGCTTCGAAGGAGAAGAATGGTGATATCCGGATGAATAGGGACACTTTCAGAGGAGGACGGTCATATGCAGAAGCGGTGGCAGAGGCTGGTTTTAGGACTGGAGGTACGCTGTCAGCTGGAAAATGGGCCAGAGCTATAATATGTGAAAGCCAAGAAAAAGTCCAAGACTGGACTCACGAAGGCAGAGCCATTGCGAGGATGATGGGTATGAAAGGAATGGTGTCCATAAATCCCATTTCTGCTTTCAAAGGGTGCTTCTTTGTGAGTTCAACTAGGAGAGTGGAAAGGGTTCATGATCAGGGAAGACTTTCAGTGAAAGGAAGGACGATTCTGCTAAGGAAATGGTCACCTAAGGAAAATATGGTGGTTCACGGAAAATTCAGGAGGGGCTGGTTAGTATTGAAAGGTCTCCCTTTCCACTTGTGGGATGAAGTTCAGTTGAATTTCATTTTGAAGAAATGGGGGAGGGTAACGAAGGTGGCAAAGGAAACTTTGAAGCTGGTGGACTTGACGAGGGCAAAGCTGTGGGTGGAGATGCTTTCAAATGTCGTGTTACCAGCATTGCTTGAGGTGGAAGATGGGGACTGGTCCTATACAGTAGCAGTTTCAATCACCGGAGAAGATGACGAAGTTGACGCTGTCACGTCTGAGATAACCCGTAGCAAGAACGAGTGGGTGAAAGCGAGAGGTTGCGTCTCTCAGTCGTCAAAAGCTGCAGAAGGGCTACGAGGTAGTATTAGGGACAATGAGTGCTACAGAAAGAGGCGTCTTCCCCGAGCACGTCATCGGTAATCAAGGACAAGTTTGGCGGACAAAGGGGAGAATGGAGAGGGAAGGAGCAGCTTGGGCCTAGCAGAAGAAAATTTTATTGGGCCTGAGCATGAGATCTCTTTTAAAGCCCACACGGTAAGGGCCCATGGGATGAGGTATCGTGGGCTTCAAGATGGCCCAGAAGCTCCTCAAGCCCACTAGACTGTATCGACTTCGTCTCCTTCTCCCCAACGAGCTGTTTCCTCTGCAAAGGCGATTGCGATGCTCTGTCCAGGCAGTGCAAGGGCCGGCGTCGCGGCTTTCTTTGGAGAGGAAGGTCGGGCCGTTGAGTTAAAGGCCTAGTCCCTTCCCAACCCTAGTCCACTGTCAGACACCACCGTGGGTTGTAAGTTTATAGTCCCGTCTGGGTTAGGCCAAAACTTAGGAGGAACGAAGCCCTCTGGTATGGAAGTCTGGTTGCGAAGGGAAGAAATCGAAGCGAGGAAGGGGAAAGCCCCCGCGGTTCACATGAGAGATGCTACGTAGGAGGAAGAGACGACAATTTCAAAGAAGACGTGGTCCACCCTCTTCCCTCCAAGCGTCGATCGACGATAGGGACATTGGTGTAGTAGTGAGCCTATTTTCACATGGGGTTCGTCGTTGTCAAGTGAAGATCACAACATGGAAGAGGAGTTTGGGATGGGATTTCAGATGGAGCAAGGAATCAGAGTGAATCCTCTCTCTAGATGTCCTCTGTCTGGTAATCTTTCGAAGGAGGACACCTCGGCGAGCCGCGATGAAGTCAAAGAAGGGCTAACGGGACGAGTGGGGTTTGATCCTCGTGGCTCTTCAAACATGGTTTCACCTTCTAATTCAATAATCAGAGGTAAAGGACTCATCTTTGAGGGGATTTGCGAAATACCGGGAGCCAAAAACTTGGAGGTATGTCAGCCCTCTCTTTCTCAGCCACCCGAGTCATCTTTTTTTCCTTCTTGTAGTCCGAATTCTCCTTTAACGAGTCCCTCTGGTCCACATCTCCCCAATTCAGTCCCTCTTCCTCAGTCTCCTACGGAAAATCAAGTTATTTCAAAAAAAATTTATGAAAAAGGTGGTGTTGACTCTTTAAAATATGGTGACATCCCTGACCGTGTTGAGGAGGAGAACCAGTATGCTTTATCTAACCAAATGACTGAGAGTTTTACCCCTAAGGAGTCTATTGTCAGGTTGCATAAGGAGGATTCGGGTGATTTCCTTATTGATGGCCTGTCCCCCGAGAAAATGGCCAAAGTGCGAGAGGTTTTATGCTCTCTTGACATTAAGGTGTATTCCAGGAGGAAGAACAGAGGCCCCACAGGTTATTGAGACCTGATGGTTTTGGCTCAGAAGGTTAGGGTCTTTGTGTTTTCCCATGAAAATTATTAGCTAGAATGTTAGGGGTTAGGGTTCAAGGAATAAGCGTAGGTTGGTTAAAGATTTTCTTAGGTCAGAGAATCCGGATGTTGTGATGATTCAAGAAACAAAAAAGGAGAATTGTGATAGAAGGTTCATGGGTAGTGTCTGGACGGTCAGAAATAAGGACTAGGTTGCTCTTCCGGCGTCTGGGGCATCAGGTGGGATTTTGATCATTTGGGATTCAAAAAATCTGTGTAGTGAGGAGGTGGTAATAGGATCTTTCTCGGTCTCAGTCAAGTTCTCTTTGGACGGTTGTGGACCTCTTTGGATTTCCGTTGTTTATGGCCTAAACAGTCCCTCACTTAGGAAGGATTTTTGGGTGGAACTTTTTGACATATATGGATTAACTTATCCGTTATGGTGTGTGAGCGGTGATTTTAATGTCATAAGGAGAAGCTCAGAAAAAATGGGGGGTTCTAGTCTAACACCAAGCATGAGGGACTTTGATAGTTTTATTAGAGAATGTGAATTGCTTGACCCACCTCTTCAGAAAGCTTCATTCACTTGGTCAAATATGCAAGAGTCTCCCGTGTGTAAGAGACTGGACAGTTTTCTCTACTCAAATGAGTGGGGGCTGCTCTTTCCCCAAGGCCTTCAAGAAGCCTTAATCAAAAGGACCTCGGATCACTGGCCAATTGTTACGGATACCAACCCGTTTATGTGGGAGCCAACATCTTTTAGGTTTGAGAATATGTGGTTACAACACCCTAATTTCAAGGAGAACTTTAGAGATTGGTGGAGTGGGTTTCAAGGAAACGGATGGGAAGGCCATAAGTTCATGAGGAGACTGCAATATGTTAAAGCCAAATTGAAGGAGTGGAATAAGTTTTCTTTTGGAGAGCTTAAAGAAAAGAAAAAAAGTATTCTCAATGATTTAGCTAACTTTGATGCCATTGAGCAGAAAAGGGGTCTCAATTCTGATTTGTTAAGTCAAAGAGCCTCAAGAAAAGGGGAGCTAGAGGAATTAATATTGAGGGAGGAAATCCATTGGAGACAAAAAGCTAGGGTGAAATGGGTCAAGGAAGGGGATTGCAACTCTAAGTTTTATCATAAAATGGCTAATGGCAGGCGAAATAGGAAATATATCAAGGAGTTGGAGAATGAGAGGGGCTTACTGCTGAAGAATGCCGAGAGTATCACAGAGGAGATCTTACATTACTTTGAAAAGCTTTACACGAGTCCTATAGGAGAGTCTTGGGGTGTTGAAGGATTAGATTGGTCCCCTATTTCGGAAGAGAGTGCGTTAAGGTTAGACTCCCCTTTCACTGAAGAAGAGATTTCTAAGGCCATTTTTCAGTTGGATAGGGACAAGGCTCCAGGGCCTGATGGCTTTACTATTGCCGTATTCCAAGATTGTTGGGATGTGATTAAGGAGGAGTTGGTGAGAGTGTTCGCAGAATTTCATAGGAGCGGAATTATCAATCAAAGCACTAATGCCTCTTTCATTGTTCTATTACCCAAAAAGAGTTTGACAAAGAGAATATCAAACTTTAGACCCATTAGTTTGATCACTAGTCTCTACAAGATAATAACCAAAGTGCTCTCAGGGCGCCTAAGAGGGGTGCTACATGAGACCATCCACTATACTCAAGGCGCTTTTGTTCAAGGGAGACAAATATTGGACGCGGTTCTTATAGCGAATGAGATAGTGGACGAGAGAAGACGGTCAGGGGAGGAAGGCGTTGTATTCAAAATAGACTTTGAAAAGGCCTACGATCACGTGAAGTGGGATTTTTTGGATCATGTTTTAGAAAAGAAGGGGTTCAGTCCTAGATGGAGGAAATGGATGAGTCGATGTTTATCCTCGGTATCTTATGCAATCTTGGTGAATGGTAGCGCTAAAGGGTGGGTTAAGGCATCAAGAGGATTAAGACAAGGCGACCCTTTATCCCATTTTTTGTTTACTTTAGTCGCAGATGTACTGAGTAGGATGCTTATGAGAGCAAAGGAAAGAAATATGATGGAGGGTTTCAGGGTGGGTAGAAATAGAACTAAGGTGTCCCATTTGCAATTTGCTGATGATACCATATTCTTTTCTAACTCAAGGGAGGAAGAGCTGCAGACTCTAAAGAGTCTTTTGTTAGTGTTTGGGCACATTTTTGGGCTCAAGGTCAATCTTGACAAGAGTAGTATTTATGGCATCAATCTTGATCAGGCTCATCTTTCAAGATTGGCTGTGATGCTTGATTGTAAGGCGTCCGGATGGCCTATTCTCTATCTTGGTCTCCCTTTGGGCGGGAACCCTAAGGCGTGTGGCTTTTGGGATCCAGTGATAGAGAGAATCTCAAGTAGATTAGATGGGTGGCAAAAGGCTTACTTATCCTTCTGGGGGAGGATAACTCTTATCCAATCTTGCGTTACCCATTTGCCATGTTACTTCCTTTCCTTATTTAAGATTCTCGCTTCAGTGGCTGCAAAAATCGAGAGATTGCAAAGGGATTTTTTATGGTCAGGGGTTGGGGAAAGCAAAAGGGATCATTTAGTGAGGTGGGATGTTGTGTGCAAACCGAAGACAATAGAGGGTTTGGGTTTTGGGAATATTTCTTGAAGGAATCTCGCTCTTCTAGGGAAATGGTTATGGAGGTATCCTAGAGAGGTTTCAACTCTTTGGCATCAGATCATTTTAAGCATTTATGGTTCACACTTTAATGGTTGGGATGCTAACACTTTAGTCAGATGGTCACATCGCTGTCCTTGGAAGGCTATTGTACAAGTCTTTCAGGGGTTTTCCTTGTTTACTTGGTATGTGGTAGGAAACGGGGAAAGAATTCGGTTCTGGGAAGATTTGTGGTGGGGGGACCAACCTTTGGGAACCCAATATCCAAGACTATTTAGAGTAGTCGTGGATAAAAACATTTCTATTTCTTCAGTTCTCGGTCCATCTCGTCCTTTCTCTTGGAATTTGAATTTCCGCTGTAACCTGTCAGATTCTGAGATTGAGGACTTAGAAGGCCTCATGTGGTCACTTGATGATTTGTATCTATCTCCTTCGGTCCCAGATGCCAGATTATGACCATTATCCTCTTCAGGGCTTTTTTCAGTCAAATCTTTTTTTCTAACATTATCTCAATCTTCTGGATCTCCTTAGGACTTTCCTTCAAAGTTCGTTTGGAATTCTCAAGTTCCTTTCAAAGTGAAGTCCTTTGTCTGGTTAGTAGCACACAAGAAGGTGAATACTAATGACATGTTACAAGTGAGAAGACCCTACAAAGCCCTTAGTCCTGATATTTGTATTCTGTGCATGAAGCATGGGGAATCAGCAGATCATCTTTTTCTTCATTGTTCCTTGACGATTGGGTTGTGGCACAGGTTATTTCAGTTAGCTAAGATGGATTGGGTTCCCCCAAGGAGCATATATGACATGATGTCCATCAAATTTAAAGGCTTCGGTAATTCTAAGAGAGGGAGAGTTTTGTGGCAAGCTGCGGGCATCGCTCTAATTCGGGTTGTGTGGTGGGAAAGAAACGCAAGGATTTTCTAGAATAAAGCAAGGAATTCAGAGTTCCTTTGGGACTCTATTGTTTTCCTTGCTTCCCTTTGGGCTTTCTGTTCCAAGGCATTTAAGGGGACTCCCCTTAATGTGATTCAACTGGATTGGATAGCAGTGTGTACTCCATAAGGATTGGTCCTTAGTGGGAGTTCGTTTGTTTTATGTGCATTTTCCTATAATTTAGTTGTCTTTGGTGGGAGGATTCTCATGCTTCTTCTTGTACTTCTTTTTTCTATCAATATATCTTTGTGTCGTTTCCAATAAATAAAAAAAAATTTCTAAAACCAAATAAAACCATGCATCATAAGATCACTCAATAAAAATTCCAAATTTCAGTTGCAGTAGCACTTCCATTACGATGACTTAAAATCCTACTTCAAAATAATATTATTATATGAGTTTTTTCACACTTTTCTTCTTCCCTTTCATGATAGGTTAACATCCCTAGTTAAAGGAAACTAAGGCAAGTGAGCTTATAGGTGACTTGTTGCATGTTTATGTAGGTGTCAATCAAAGGAAAAAGATTAGTGTCCTTATTGGATGGAGATGACATGTGACAATGTACTTGATCCTTGCAGTTGCTTGGTAGGTGAAGTAGGTCCATGAGTCACCATTCTCAATTTAGATGTCACGTGATGAAAATGGCTTAGTGTCCTTTTGGTTGCATGCATTTTGACACCTCATGCTTATTTGCATGCATTGCAACACCTCATTCTTGGTTACATGTTCTACTATATTCATGGTTGGCTACATGCCTCGAACACCTCATGCTTGGTTGCATGCTTTCAACATCTTATACTTGGTTGCTTGCTTTTGACATGTCATGTTTGGTTGCCTGCTTTTGACATCTCATACTTGGTTGCATGGTAAAGGACAGACAAGAAGGTGATTAAAAGGGGAAACTTCAAACATATTATTCATAAAAGAAAACTAAGGTCATTACACACATAATGTCACTTTAGCCTGTTGGTTGAAAAGATGGTGGCTGATAAAGAGCTTGCAAGTAAAATAATAGTTTCCACTACAACTACAACCAAATAGTCATCATCTCACCTATTTTGGCAAAAAATTGCTCCTTTTTCCAAGTCTACTCATGTCTCATGCATAAACTATTGCCAATTATTATTATTCTGAATGGGGTGTTTCAAAATCTTGTTTGCTTATTTTATGAATCTTAAAAGTGTTCCAGCATGCCATTGAGCATATTAGTATCATCTATGGGACAAGTGAATTTAAATCAATCCTCCCTGATGCAGTTTTCTGTCCATTAATAGGGTAGCACTGTCTGAGTTGTATAAACCATTACAAGATCCATTGATTAAACGGTGTGTTGAGATCATAGACCTGGAGAAGGATCATAACACTCAAGGAAGAGCAATTTCAGCTGCAAGACACATTTGGTCTAAAGTTTTTCCAAAGCCTCGAAGATGTTGGCTACCAACTGGTTGCTTGGTAATGGAATGTTTGAAATAAATTTTGTGTCCTTTTTCATGAATTTACTTGAAGCAATAATACTATCTTCAAACACAGAAACTTTTAGAGGTTTTACATGGAGCCCTGCCAAAGATGTCTTTGATTGCTTCAGACTTCAGTTACCTACCAGATGTGAGAATACCTGGTGAAAGAGCTCCATTAGTTTCAACCAAGGTATAGTTTTCCATTTATTAATGCAGTTATTATGGACACTCATGCTTCTACTTACTTTAATTTGCTTCATTTTACTTGAATTAAAGCTCATGCTCTTTGAATTGGAGTTGGACCTTTTTTGTCCTAAGAATTGAAATTGTTGTGGAGAACATATGAATAATGCGGCTGATTTATTGAATATTAAGTGTGTAATTTTTTTTTTTTTTGAATTGGAAATTCAATACAATTTCCATTGTAAGTTTTAAAATAGGGTTAATTATCAGCTTGAGTCCATAAAATTAATCTTGCACACATTTTCATGGGTGGATTCATGATTGGAAGTTTCTTGGTTGAAGACAAAGACCATCTGATGACCAAGGTAATGTATATTCAAAGTGATTATGTTTTAGACTAACATAAGATTGGATTGTGCTCTAATTAGATCCATATAGAAGTCTCTTCTGACCTTGTAATAGCATTTTTGATCAACAAGGGAAACCCCAGATGCTTAGGTAGTGGTACCATGGAATATTGTGGTAGATTGCGTGAAAAGTCACACTTTGGGAGAGGGTTAAACTGTCTCATGGTTAGATGCTCTAGTGCCTCATGGTTTTGACACTGAAGTGCAAACCTCCAAAGTTGCATGAACCGCCCTGTAGTTTGAACCATCCCATGACATGGTTTCTGCCATGTTTTATTCCGCTGTTCATTATTAAATATCCTATCCTGTAGTGATTTGAGATCAGAAGATTGTTGTCTAGACCTTGAGCTAGTCTATATTTTTACACCTCTGCTGTTTAGATGCTTAGATGTCCAATGCTTAACTCCAGAATGCATTATCACCTAACTGCCTTGCAGTTTGAACTGGGCTGGGGCACAGTTTGGGTAGAGATTTCATTTCTCAAGAAATTTTCATCTTGCCCTGGAGAATTCAAATGCGCCTCCATTTAAAATCTAAATGGGTCAATGGAAACTTGCCATGTGGCTATTTTACTTCTTAGAGTAGTTGCCGATAAATAAGACCTTGAGATCACATTGTGAAGAGTCTTGGGAGAACGCATGCTACACAATTTGTATAGATCTTTTGAGAGAGACTAGTTTAGGTTTGAGCAATTCAAGTGTCTTTGTCTGCTTGAGAAGATTTCATCTATAGATTTGGGTTCAATTTGAATCCATTTTGGTGATGCATCTACATGAGACTTGGTGATTGGATCCAATGTGACTCCATAGATCAAATTGGTGTCAGACAGGTGATCAAGTCTCAATGTGACTCTGAGTTACTTGATGTGACTTCGAGCATGTGAAAGTGATAGGATTCTGTGTGACTCTGAAGACCATTGTTGTAAGGTTGTTTCTCAGATTCTGACTTTGTTGATTTAAATTTGAGTATTTGTAGATTGATTGTAGAGCAATAACATGAGATGAGTGGGTATTGATCTGGTGGACTCAGTTTTGGTAAGACTGTTTTCTAATTTGATCAATCAATAATGGATTTTTTTTAGCTGTGATAGCTCTTGATTTTTGACCTCATCATGAGGTTTTTCATGTAGATCAGCTTATTGCTGTAATTGAATTTGTGAGATTAATTTTCTTGTTGCTCAATCATTGAATAATTAATTGAGATAAATTATTATTACCTAGAGATTAAGTGGTAGTTCAATTATAGGTCAATCACAAATTAAATCCTAAGTAAATCATTTATAAGTTCCATTTCAAAGTAATCTTCAAAGTGCACATACATGTTATTGGGGGTAATCAACAGAGAAAAATCTTTCTATACTCATGTTATGTTTTATTTGATATTTCATATTAACTGATATCAGTTGTAAAATATTTGATATTAGTTTACATCTGTCCATTGAGTATTGACTGCTCAGGAGTTAAGTCATTTTATTTCATTTATTCATAACCTGAGAGTTATGACTTGGTTCTGAGACTGCAATCATGGTTCAAGAGAAAAATTGTAACTAAATTGTTAGGGATATAAGAACCATCACATCCCAAAGTTCCAAACTACTGGATGCAGAGAAACTAAAAGGAAACTGACCTGAAAATATTATATATAACTCTATGTTGTTAAATTAGAAAAAGTTTTCAATGAATTACTGGCTCAATTTTCAAACTAAAAAATATGTGAGCTCCATAGCTCAATTGGTTCATGATACATCACAACCAAGAATTATGTTGGTGGACCTTACACTTCCCATGCAAATGGAAAGATTAGAAGGGAATAGCTAGGAAAGCCTATTTGCATGTTCTGTTGCAACTATGCATTATTTTTTAATTTTCTTTAAGTGAGTGGAAAAAGCATGTTCGACATGATTAAAAACCTGTTTGACAAGTTGAGTCTCACCTTCTTCCCCTCTTGCTCTGCAGAAAGATGGTAGCAGTTCAGATCACAGCAGTTATCTAGATGCAAAGGTGCACTATTTCGATCTTCTCATTCCTCTATTTGTATTTTGTCCCATATTTGTATGAATGTCACGAATGCCATTATTTTAATTAATTATTCATTGTATAAATTTATCCAACAAATTCTGGAAAGAGAAATGCTACCATGGGAGCACCTTCCTTCTTAATCCATGAACTCTTCCCTTGCTCAATATACTTATGGTACATTTAGTGAGAAATATCAATGGGAATGAGTCCTCATTCTGGAAAGAAGAATTTTGCTGATTTAGGTTCTTTAGAGTCATAATTAGTAAGTATTTAGTGATTTCAGTCTTGTTTAAAATTTATATAGTCTTCTTAAAACTTCCTTGCAGTAATAAGTTTCTAGTCTTTAAATTTTCCAGTTTCCGAAGCTACTATTTTATAAATGCCTCTATTTCTAAATGTTCCTATTTTCTAAAATCACCTATTTTCTAAAAGTTTCTATTATAATCAACTATTTTCTAATTTTTTATTTTTTATTTTTAAAAAACTTATATTTTGTAAAAAGACTTTGTTTCTATAAGTTCATATCTTTTTTTTTTTTTTTTTTTTTTTTTAAGTTTCTATGTTCATTTGAGAAAGGTTTAATGGTTTTAGGAAAGAATTGGGATATCTAATAAATTACCATATAGGTTAGGTTTTTTTTCTATGCTTTTGTTAACTCTTTGGAGTTTTCTAAAGCCTGTAACTAAAGCTATTTGATGTAATCAAGAGACTGATAAATGGACGATGAATAATATGATTATTTATTTATTTATTTTGCAAATCTTGGAATTTATAATGGTGAATCCCCATTGCTTGACTTCTAGATGAGGTTCCAAGATTTCTTATCTCTTCTCTTTTCTCTTTTTCTTTTACTATATTTTAGTTTCTTTTCCTTGCTGCTATGGTTTTAGTTCATCTTTCCTCTCCTTAAATCCTAAAAGATTGAAGTTTCAGCCCACTTATTTGATTGAGACAATCGTTTTGGAGCATCATACATTAGTTTTGATATCAAAGCAAAGCATTTGGCCTGAAGATGCATACTACTTTTGGAGTGGAATAATTTATGCAACCATAATTAAAGGCTATAATTTTTAGAGTTGAACAATTTATGCAGCCATGATTGAAGGATATCATTTTCAATATTGTATTGGTGACTATACCAAAGGCAAACGAAGAGGATTGGTGATAGACTTGTGTCTTTTGCTTGCTAAGGAGATTATATATTATAATTATTAACTAAGGTAGAAGTTCCACCACAACTCCAGAGGAACTTGTTGAGAAGCTTAATCTAAAGATGAAGAATCATTCACATCCCTATCAAATAGCATGAATAGATGACACTTCTATGTCAGGCAATTCTCCTTGTCTAGTAACATTCATTTAATGTTAGTAAATAGTTTTTCAATTGGTTTGGTGCAGTGTTTTGCCAGTGAAAATTTGTCATATTTTACTTAGAAGACTATGGTTTTTGGATCGAGGAATCCAACTTGATGACTATGAGAACACCTACTTACTTGTGCACAACAAGTGCAAAATCATTGTTTGCCCAATGAAGGAATTCCACCATCTAAGTAATTGGAGGGAAATCAACATTTTTGGAACCAAAAGAGTCATCAATTTCTTGTATTAACAAGCATTTTGGAGTTGCTAGCAAGGAGGAAGAGGTTGTTAATGTTGAATTTGGAATGCAAGATCTGATGGAACCTATCCTAAAGCAATCTCTGGGATAGCTAAAAGAAGTTTAACAACTTCTAGTTGATTCTAGTGACTTAATGCCCCAAAGTACTGAAGAATGAATTACTAGCAATGTGAAACCTACAACATGCTATTACCTAACTTTAGATTCATCTTTCCTTAATTTATCCACTTGCCATAATCATCTGATGGAACATGTAAGCCTTAACAGACAAGTTGATGAATTGTCTATTGAAGACTTTGTTCAAGAAAGATCAAGTCTTTTTGGAGTTTGTTGTTTCTAACTCATAAAAAGGATCTATATGAGTGGTTAATTACGATCTCTAGATTTTCAAATGCATCGAGCAAATTTATGGGGGTCGTGGCACGAATATGATTTAAAATACCAAGGAATTAACTCCCAAAATTTTGAGATTTGATTGGAAGTATCAGGGAATTAATTTCCCGATTTATGAAATTATATAGTTGTATAATTCCCTAATTTCTGAGATTGTATGGTCGTACATTTCGTGTTTTATTTTTTCTGATTTGTGAGGAAGTGGGTTTCTGGGGATTAAGTCAGCTTGTTTTCTATAATATGGTTTTCTAATTTTGTAGGATTGTACACTATAAATAGTGTACCATTTTGTTAGAAATGCAATGAATGGAATCATTCTTTTCCACATGGCATCAAAGCTTGTTTAAGGTCTCTAAGTTCTCTTATAACTTGCTCCTAGTGGTTCTTTATTATTGCTGATTTCTGCTGGTCTTCATTGTACTATTCTCTACTTCAAGTGGATTTCATTGTCGTCATCATTTTTTTTTTCTTCTCAGCAGTCTTTACTATTACTCCCTATTTCATTGTCCACTATGTCAGAAATCTTAGAAAATTCTACTTGAAACACTGCATTCTAAAACCAATCACCTGTAGTCTTCATTTAGACTTTTATGGTTGAAACTATCTGGTATGGACTCAACGTGTGTGCAGTGTTTTGAAGGGAAAAAGCAAGTTCGGTCCCTTGATTGGACTTATGCCAAGTGAAGATGATCTTATGTTTGCCACATAGGATAGAGGACTCAATGATCATATTTTGGCTATGGAATATGATGCAACCCGAAATTGGTGGAGCATGTATGTTCCTAACCATGACAAAGGAAATCTGGGAGACAGTGAAACAAACCTATTCTAAAGTCCAATATGCTAATTAGATTTACAAGATAAGGGCTAAGATTCACTCTAGAAAGCAAATTACTTCATCCATAATTGAGTGCTATAATGTTATGAAAGGATTGTGGTTTGAATTGGACTACAATCAAAATCTTAAAATGAATAGTGAGGATCCTGCTATGTTTTTTATGTTAATTGAAGGAGAGTGAATATTTGGATTCCTCGTTGGACTTAACATAGAATATGATCAAGGACATATTCAAGTACTTGGGAAGGAATCACTAACATCCTTAATATGTTGGGCACTCTAACAAGTGAAAGGTTTGTTGGGTTTTAAGCACTGTATAGTAAGATATGTTGCAACATTTGTAATGTAATGTATGATTTCTATTCATTCATTGGTATCGTGTGCATTGATAGTTTCTTTCTCTATTATTTTGATGAATACTTAGCCTAATTAGTTTTCAATGTATACAATATGGGTGTAAGTGGATACATAGAGGACACAACTATGGGTTCCTTGTATCTTTCCATGCTACCATCAACTTTACATTTGATTGTAAACATCCACTTACAACCCACGACCTTCTTTTCCTCGGGCAATTTTACAATCTCCCATGTTCTATTTCTTTTAAGGGCGTTCATTTCTTCTAAAACTGTTGTCCTCCAATTTGAATGACTACGAGTTTCCTGAATGTTCCTTGGCACAAACAAATTAGTGATTTTAGAAGTAAAGGCCCTATGGTTTTCAGACAGTTTATGGTAAGATAAAAAATTAGCAATAGGGTGTTTGGTACAAGTTCTAGTTCCTTTCTAAAGAGCAATAGGAACATTGAGATCAGTGAATTGAATAGGATTAGAAGAGGAATCTGATATACCTGGACCTTGAGGAATCGATGAGCTTGATGATTGATCTTCTAGGATAGCTGGGTTTTCTCTAGTAGTTTGATGAAATTTTCTTCTTGTATAAACACACAATTCAATAGGATTATTATTATTTTGGAGTGTTTCTCCCCTTGCTTGCAACTCACTATCCTTTAACATAGGTGGACTAGGCTATCCTATTTTTTCTCTATCAAACAATTCAGTCCCAACAATAAAAGGAGTATCATTGAGAGAAATATTTGGTGTTGGAGAAGAAATATGCTAAAACTGATATTCATTTTCTCTCTCACCCTGAAGAGAAGTTTTGTGAAAAAAATGGTTATTTTCAACAAAATGAACATCCATAGTTATATGAAATTTCCTTGTAATTGGATTGAAACATTTGTAACTCTTTTTATTCGAGACAACCAACAAAAACACATTTTTCAGCCCTAGGGTCTAACTTATTCCTTAGATGACTAGGTATGTGAACATAAGCAATGCAACCAAACACTTTCAAGGATAATTCTATGGTCAACGAATTTGTAGGGAATAATTTCACAAACGCTGCAGGGGTGTATCATATTTCAAAATATAACTAGGCATTCTATTGATCAAATAACAAGAAGTTAAAATCGCTTCACCCCACAAATAGTTTCCTGATCAAAACAACAAGAAAAATTGGTATGTCCTAGTCTAAGATGCCAAAACATTATTCTATCATGAGCAGAAGTATAACTGACACTACCACCAAAGCTCTGGACTTGTTTATTTTTGAAGACCTTTTCATCCAAATAATAGAGACCATCTTGCATCCTAGCATTGCCAATCATCTTCCCCGTGTTCCAATCCTGAAATTCACAATGAGAATTAAAAAAGGTGACACAACAATTAGAATCTTTAGATAATTTACTCACTGACAACAAATTGCAAGTAAGTTTAGGAACATATAGAACTGATTGAAGTACAATGTTTTCAGAAATAGAAATTGAGTCTTTCCTTGCAATGGGTGAGAGGCCACCATATGCAATTCAAACCTTTTTATTGTCAGGACAAGGGATGTAAGTTTGAAACCAATTAGAGATACTGGTGATATGATCAAATGCACCTAAATCAATTATCTGTGGTGCAGATGAACAAGATGTAATGGAAAAAACACTACCTAGTTGTGCCAATGAACCAACAGTAGTAGCCGGTGGATTAGACTTCAACAGTTGAAGAAGTTGCTCCATCTTTTCCCTGCTAAGAGAAGGCATCTCAGCAGTATTGGCAGCAACAATATTCTAGTTGAACTGGTCTCCAATTTTTTTTCTCTCCATTGGTTTCCAATCCATTGGCTTTCCATGGATCTTGCAGCACATCTCACGAGTATGCCGAGGTTTGTTGCAAAAATCACACCAAACCTGAGTCTTTTCTTCTGTCTTCCTCTAGGTGTTGGGGTTCCGATTAGCGGCGACAACAGCGATAGGCATGGCTAAAGTTGGGTTTTCAACTGGGGCAGTCACCATTTTCTTCCCCAACATCACACTTCTTCAACTTTCTTCCTTCCCGACTTCAAAGAACACTTCTCCCATAGAGGGTTGAGGTTGTCTTCCAATGACTCTTCCTCTAACCTCATCCAATTCTATATTAAGGTCAGTCAGAAATTTGAAATTTCTGGTACACTCACCATCTTCCTATATTGATTTCCATCTTCTGGACACTTTCTTTCGTATTCATTCAACAAGTCAAGGTCCTGCCATAACCCTTTCAGGGTATTAAAATATTTAGTGACAGTATTATTTCCTTGCTGAATTTCTCTCAGCTTCATCTCCAATTCATAAACCTGAGACTTATTACCAAAGTCAGAGTACATCTGATTTATATTGTCCCATAGTTCTTTAGCAGTTGAATAACACATATAATTGGCACTGATGTCTTCCTCCATAACATTAAGGAGCCAATCCATTATCATGGAATTCTCCGCATCCCAAGTCGCATACGCTGCATCAGTCTTCATCGGCTCCTTTGTATCTCCAGTCAGACAACTGATCTTGCCTCTCCCTCTTGTGTACATGCAAACCGCCTGAGACCACAGTAGAAAGTTGTTCCCATTTAATCGAATAGTCATAATCTGAACAGAGTAGGAATGGGATTCATAACTGGTAACTTTTGGGACTGTTGGTATGGTGGAAATAGTGGAAGTTGTTTCAGAGGTAGCATCGGCCATGGGTTATTTTTCAAGGAATCAGAAACAGTATTTTCAGGACTACTAGTACGATTTCTGGAGAAACACAGTTGGCTATTTAGGCCAAAGAAGTAGGGCAGAAAAAAAATGCCAGAGAACTTTTCTGCTCTGATTAGAAACAATTTCCAGAAAAATTCCAGAAAAAATATTCCAGTAGATTGGAAACAATGGCAAACGTTTTTCCCATAGAACTTTATTGCTTTGATACCATAAAGAATCTCGTTTGGGCTAATTAAAAAAATATTCTGATGATATATTTCTAATATATGTACAAGAATACATTATATAGGCAGATTACAAAAAATAGATAAGGAAAGAATAAATAGGAAAAAATCTCAACAGCTATACATATATTTATAGCTAGAAAATATCTCTACAGTTGTACAAATGTTTACAGCTAACACCTAGGATAACAACTCCTAGGATCTCCCGAGATTTCCAACTCACGGTGCCTTCATGTGGCGCAACCTGTGGGCGCAATGACATAGGGAATGTGGGAACTAAGTATGAGTGCCTCGGTCGTAGGCAAGCATAACCTCAACAAGGCATTGCGAGATGCATGAGCCTAGCACATGCATGGAACTGCCCAGAGATACGTAGCAACAGCATATTGTCACGGACTTAGGCCTTTCCTAAGTTCACATGTGGCACTTGGACAACTCACCCTGCTTGAAAGTTGCTAAGTCAGCCTTCCCCTTGATGGTTAGTTCGCTAAGCTAAGATGCACACGATTTGGAAGCTAAGAGAACTGTAGGCAACACTTAAAGAATAGGAAGCTTTTATTACTCAAAGGAAGCTTTACAAGTGCTTGGAAGCTCACTTGCTTGGTTGGTTAGGTTCTTGGGTGGTGCCTTGGCCAAATGAGGCCTTTACCTATTTATAGGCACCTTACGAAGTCTCTAGAACCTTGGAGGGTTCCTTACAAATCAAGAATAATCTAGAAGCTCCTACATTAGTTTATGTACAAGGCTATGTACAAGATGCCTTTGGAAGACTCTAGAACACCCTGCACTATTCCAATGCTCTCCTAGCCAAGTGTAGAGATGTGTGGACATCTCTAACCCTCTCTAGAAGCTTCTATGCTCTTCCACTTTGTAGCTAAGTGTAGATGTCTCCAGGGGTCTCTAGAAGCTTCCTACCTCCTATATAAGCCTATGGGGAGGGTCATTTGAAGCATCTTGTGACACTCTCCCCCACCCATGCCGTCGATGTCCCCGTCATTGCCTCCTCTTGAAACCTCTCGATGTGTTTCCAAAACCTTCTCAAGACATCCGCATGTTCCCAGCTTGCTTGCCTCTTAGGTAGTCCTTTCTATCAGACTAGATACTTTAATCACAAGAGGGACCCCTTGTCTCCTGGTGACCCATTCAGCTAAGATATTTTTCACCTCCTTCTCCCATGAGGCCCCAAATAGTTGCAGATGTCAAAATATTGTGTGAATCAAATTGATGCAGGTTGATCAACAAGCATCAATTTGCTACTTAGCAAGCAATGTCGATGACGAGGAAGAGCCTTGGTGAAGATATCATCAATTTGTAAGTCAGTGGAAATATGTGGAAGAGTGATAACACGAGCTTCAAAGGCTTCACGGATAGAGTGACAGTCCACTTCAATATGCTTTGTGCGCTCATGATAGACAGGATTGGTTGTGATCTGAATAGCGCTTGTATTATCGGCATGTAGAGGTGTAGGATCGGTCTCAGAAAAAATCTAACTCCGCAAGCAAACCTCGAAGCCAAATGATTTCAGAACAAGCAAGAGACATCGCCCGGTACTCAGATTCCGTAGATGACTTAGAGACTCTGTCTTGCTTCTTACTTTTCCAAGATATCAATGCATCACCTAAGAACACACACCAACCAGTGATGGAGCGACGAGTATCCGCACAACCAGCCCAATCAGCATCACTATAAGTAGCAAGGCGAGTAGAATTGCCTTGAACATAGCGTATGATCCTACGAACAGCAGCCAAATGAAGATGACGAGGAGTCTGAAGGAACTGGCTGACTTGCTGTACAGCAAAAGAAATGTCCGGTCTAGTAATGGTGAGATAAACAAGGCTACCCACCAACTTCCTGTATAAACTGGGATTAGCAAGTAAGTCGCCCTCCTCTTTGCGAAACTTGACATTTAATTCCATGGGAGTATCAACAGAAGTAGCCCCTTGTAGACCAGCTGTAGCCACCAAGTCACTCGCATACTTATGTTGATTGAGGGAAATACCAGAGGGACTATGATGCACCTCAAGACCAAGAAAATATGTGAGAGACCCAAGATCTTTCATATGAAAGGACTCGGAGAGATGAGTTTTGAGCTGACCAAGTAAAGCAGAATCGGAACCAGTGATCACAATATCATCAACATAAACCAAAAGAACAACAATACCCATGTCTGATTTCCAAAGAAACAAGGAAGTGTCGTACTTGCTCTGCCTGAATGAAAATTGTAATAAAGTGGTGCGGAATTTATCAAACCAGGCCCTCGGAGCCTGTTTGAGACCATAAAGAGAGCGACGAAGCTTACACACATGTGAAGTCGGAGAGGGAAACAATCCCGGGGGTGGCTTCATATAAATACACTCTTTAAGATCCCCATGAAGAAAAGCATTTTTTACATCCATCTGATGTAGTGGCCAATCACTGGAAGCAGCAAGAGCTAGAATCGTACGAACAGTAGTCATTTTAGCCACAGGAGCAAAGGTCTCTTCATAATTGACACCATATTCCTGATTATTCCCAAGTGCAACAAGCCGAGCTTTATAACGATCCAAACTTCCATCAGATCGGACCTTGACTGAGTAAACCCATTTGCAACCCAGAGGAACAATAGTGGGAGGACAGGGCTCAATGTCCCAAGTGTGATTGGCCTCTAGAGCGGCAATTTCTTCCTGCATAGCTTGTCGCCAACAATCATGCTTAGCAGCATGTGAGTAGCATGTGGGAATATCAAATTTGGACAATGCAGCAGTAAGGGCTGAAATAGAATTGCCAGAACTGGAAGAGGGAAATCCATACCTATTCGGAGGTACAGACACTCGAGAAGAGCGACGTACTGAAGGTGCTGCAACTGACTGCATCTGAAGCATGGTAGGATCAGATATCGGGTGAGCCACCGAAAGAGACTGTGGGCGGGAGCGTCTCGTATACACAATACCTGGTTGAAAGTGAGAGTTGATTGAATGAAGATCTGAGAACTGTTGCTCAAAGGAGGGAAGGACCACAGTAGAAGAGGATACAGGAAAGAAATGTTGATTTTCAAAGAAAATAGCATTCCTAGAAATACGTGTATGATGTAATGTAGGATCATAGCAAACAAATCCCTTTTGACACATATTATATCCTAAGAAAGCACATCGAACAGATTGAGCAGATAATTTATGTCGCTCATGAGGAGGTAAATGAACAACGCATACACAACCAAAAATACGAAGGTGATCATAACTAGGTTGCTTAGCAAATAAGCGGAAATAGGGAGACTCCATATGTAGGACTTGAGAAGGTAAACGATTAATCAAGTGAGTAACAGTTTTTAGAGCCTCTACCCAAAACATGGATGGAACAGAAGATTCTAACAAGAGATTACGTACCACATCTAAAAGATGACGATTTTTGCGATCGGCAACTCCATTTTGTTGAGGAGTAGAGGGACATGAACGTTGATGAATAATACCCTTAGAAGCCAAGAATGCTTGAAACTCAGTAGACAAATACTCACCACCGGAATCTGTGCATAATGTCTTAATAGAAGTAGAAAATTGATTGTCAACATACGCTAAAAACTCAGTGAAAGTACGAAAGACCTCAGATTTAGAGCGAAGAAAGTAGACCCAAGTAAATCTGCTATGATCATCAATGAAAGTCACATAATATTTAAATTTCTCATATGAACTAATCGGGGAAGGTCCCCAAAAATCACTATGGATAAGATCAAAGCAGTGAGATGCTCTACTTGCATGCAAAGGGAAGGGAAGAGTTTTACTTTTACCAAGTTTGCAAGAATCACACTCAAGAGATAAAGAATAACGATCCTTATTACCAGGTAAATCAGAGTTCAATACATGAGATAAGATCTGAGTATTGGGATGGCCTAAACGACGATGCCACACCATACTAAGATCTGAAACATTATTACAAGCAAAAGACTTAATAGAAGAAAGTGGAGAAAAATTTGGAACAGGTAAAAATAGTGGAAACAAGCGCCCCACTTTAGGTCCCTTCGCGATCGGCTTCCCCGTTACCTGGTCCTGCACAACACAACCATTACCAGAAAAATTAACAGCACAATTGTTATCAACTAATTGGCCAACTGAAATAAGAGTCGTGGAAAGCTGAGGAGCAAGAAACACATCAGTGAACTTAGAAGAGGCATCGCCAATAGCAGCTATGGGCAAAGAGCTGCCATTGGCAGTCTGAATGGAAGATTGACCAGTGTAGGGCCGAACATGACACAAAGCGGTGGGATTATTAGTCATGTGATTAGAGGCCCCCGAGTCCACGTACCAGAGTTTAGTAGAATTGTTATCTTGAAATCCCATTGCTGATAATGTTGAAATTAACATCTGTTGCACCATTTCTGGGGTGCAGTAATCTGGTGCAGGAGGTGCAGGAACAGAGCACGCAGTTGAAGGAGAGTCGTGTGTTGCAGAAGTTGCTATAGGAGGGATAATAACCGAAGTCTGAAATGCTTGGGCCTGACGATTCTGGGGGCGAATACGACATTCTTTGATAATGTGACCCTTCTTCTTGCAATAAGAACAAAACTTCTTAGGGCAAGTGACAGCAATATGCCCATATTCCTTGCAGCAAAAACACTGCAAGTTTTTAGAATGCATAGGTGGTCCGCGTCCTTGGGCAGCATAAGCTACAGTTACCGTCCCGGAACTGCCATGAGATTGCTCCAAAATAGCTTGAGTACTAAGACGTTGCTCTTCGCGAAGTAACTCACCAAAACAAATATCAAGAGAGGGAACAGGAGATCTATTCAGTAAAGAGGAGCGGACAGATTCATATTCCGAACGTAGTTTCATAAGAAACTGATCACGCCGAGTAGTCGCGTGAATAGTCTGAATAGTTGAGAGAGCGGCAATAGGAACATCTGCTGTAACTAAATCAGCATATTCATGCCAAAGAATCAGAAATGACGAGTAGTAGTCCTAGATGGAAAGACTACCATGTTGAAACATGGCAATCGCATGTTCTAATTGAAAGCGACGAGCATCGTTATCCTGATGATAAACTTTCTTCAAATAAGCCCACATAGATTGAGCGGAGCGATGGGGCCGCAAGTGGGTGACAATATGAGGCTTCACTGAACCAAGAAGCCAAGACATGATGCGTGCATCAAGCACAGCCCATGAAGAAGAAAACCCAACATCCTGAGATTTGTCAAAAGTGGATGGTTTTTCAACATCCGTGCCATCAATATGACCCCAAAGGTCTTTTCCCTTGAGAAAAAGTTCAAACTGAAATACCCAGGTAGAATAATTTGTGCCTGTAAACTTAACACACAGAGGTGCGGAATCCATAGAAAATAAATAGAACCCGAGACAAAAGGATTGACCAAAAAAATCCCAAAAGAAAACTGACCCACGACAGCCACAGAAATATTGAGAAAAATGATTGTGGTTGGGTGCAGCACGGATCAACACAGACTTGACCGAAACACACGAGAGGCACCTCCGAAACCGAAAAGACAGAAAAGAATTTGAGGGAAGAAAAATTAGCAACCTTGCTCTGATACCATGTCAAAATATTGTGTGAATGACCGAATACCTTGGCCTTGAGTTTTGTATATTATATATAGACTTTACAAGGATGTTTTACATGGAAAGCAAATAAAAGCAAATAAATTCCAACATGATTCTAGTCCTATACATGTAAACTATAATCTGTCAAATAATATATGCTAACTGTACAGAATAATAAATGGAGAAATAAGGAAACAATTGTGGGCTAAAATAAGGAAAGAAGGGTAGACAACTTGTGGGCTAAAATAGGGAAAGAAGGGTGGACAGCAAAGTTGTCCTTTGATAGCAGACACCTGCATTTTCGATGCTTGAAGTGTTGCTTCTTTTTGCCCATCGAGTTCACCTTTCCCTTGGTGACCTTGTCCATGTGTGTGTGGGCTACCTCAACTCGCTCCTCTTTTATCTCCTTTACTTGCACCCCTGATAGTAAGGAAGTCTTAGGCGTACTAGGCTTTGGATTGACTTGGAGGGCACCTAGTAGCTGCATTGAGCCCATATGTGCTTCGTCTTCCTATTCCCTCTCCTCGATCATGGCACTGAACACCTTTCTTTTTGGACAATTCTGTGCCCAATGTGGACCGTCACACAAGAAGCATTTGATTTTAGGTGTAAACTCCTTCCTTTCCGCCTTACCCCTTCCTTCCTGGACATTAGGCATCTTGCCTGATCCCATTTTAGGAGCATTGTGGTCCCTTGAAACCTCGTCTCCCCTACTTGTAGTGTGGCTATCCTCCAAAGACTCAACCTTGGAGGAGTCTCTCCTCTTGCAATCCGTTAAAGACTTTGCTACTGCCATAGCAATGGCTAAGTCTTGAACACCTCGACGCCTTAATTCCTACTCGGCCCACCCTTGCAGGTTATCCATGAAGTTGAATAGCAACTCCTCCTCAATCATATTAGGAATGTCAAGCATGGGCGAAGAGAACTCCTTTAACATAGTCACAAATCAAGCCTGTGTGCTTGAGACGCCTCATGTTTTTCCTGGCTAAGTAAGCCAAGTCTTCGGGGTAGAACTGCTTTTTGATCTCCCTCTTGAAGTCCTCCCACGTCTCTATGGTGCAAATGCCTTTCTCCATATGGGCGAACCTCCGACGCCACCATAAAATAGTTGTGTCAATAAGGTAGAGGGTTACAGTCTTATCTTAGTCGCCTCATCAACCAATGCAATAGCCTCGAAGTATCGCTCCATATGCCATAAGAAGTTGTCCAACTCTTTGGCATTGCACTTGCCACTAAACCCCTGTGGCTTTGGCACCTCCACCCTAGATGCCTCGCATGTGGCCATGACCCATGTTGACACAATGGCCTTGTAGATGGCCAACTCCTGCCTAACCTCCTAGTCTCGAGACTCTATTCGAGTGGCCAAGGCCTCCATCCTCAACTCCATGTTAGGAAGCATGTTCAAAACCTTTTCTTGGAAGGATACAAACTCCTCGTGCAACACTGGCTAAACTTGAGAGACTAGCATCCCCTCACGAAGGTCTTAGATTTGTTCCCTAAGATCCTTCATACCTTTCTCCATGCCTTGCTCAATCAAGTCCAACCCCTCCTGAGTGTTTGCCATGGCTAGCTCCACCTTGGCTAACCTTGCCTCCATATTGGCAACGGTATCACAAGACTTATCCTTCCTACCCCTATCCCGTGCAGTAGGCTCAGTCTCCCTTCCACGAGTTTGCCCACTAGCATCCTCAATCGTTGGACCCCGACATGCTTCCTTCACAATGTCCGCTTCACAACCATGCTTTGATATCAACTGTCATGGACTTAGGCCTTTCCTAAGCTGACATGCGGCAGTTGCTAAGTCAGCCTTCCCCTTCATGCTTAGTTCGTTAGGCTAAGATGCACACGATTAGGAAGCTAAGAGAACCGTAGGCAACACTTAAAGAAAGGAAGAGTTCCGTGGACCCGCATTTTTCATGTACGTCCCCACTCAATCGGCGAGACTCACTTTTATTGGTGAAAAATTAATTTTGGAAAAGTCGAAGTTGCCACTTATTTTATTTTATTTTAAAAGGGAAAATAAAACAAGAAATAAAACCCTAAAGAAGTGACTCCATAGTTTTTGGAATAACGTATCTTTAAAAAACTCGAGTATAGGTCTGGGGATCAGGTTACCTGTTGAGAAGGTACCTCTAAAGGGTAGCATCCCTCTAAGCCCTACAAATGTCTCTACTAACTAAGTTGAGGGAAATGTGACAATTAATTAATTGATTGAAGATACCTAGGTAGAATAAAGGTGATTTCAGAATTAATATACCAAGCCAGAAAGTCAAATCATGATCATAAAAGAGAGTCAAAGTGTGTACCTGAACTGCTTCTCAAGTTCTATCATAAAACATCGAAGTTAGTGTAGAAATATAGCACACAACATGTGTTTTATTCAAGCAAATCAAGCATACATCTAAACACCTAAGAATCACATCAAGTATGGATATGGTCATCAATAGCATATGTGTCCATAGAACACTCGAAAGTAAATGTGGAGGGGTGTACCTGGATTGCAAGCTAATACGCCTCTATGGGAAACAAGGTTAGCCCAATAATAGATTCAAAATTATCTAATGTACCACAAAGAGGAAGCACTCAGATATCAAACAAGCAATATCGAAGAGAATATCATGAATGTCGGGCCCCCACCAAAGCCCAAATTGCTTTTGCATGAATGGATTCAATCAATCCCATTATTTGGAACCATGAAGTTTATTCGTGCTTGTTAAAAATTGAGAAAATCAAGAAAATAGTTGAAAATCAAAGAAAATAGTGAAAATGCATGCCAGAAGGAAAATTGACAGCAAAGAGTTTGTTAAAATCTGGACTTTATACCTAGAAACTTGTAAGGATGGAATTTTTAAAGAAAGCTGGAATTATTTAATGAAAAAGGTTTTTGAAATCTAGATTTTAAAGGTGCAAGATCACAAGGAAAAGAATAAGGATCAAGTACCTGACGATCTCTATTGAAACAACATCTGTCCGAAGCTTCATAGCATTCATCATCAGGGCATTCTAAAGATTTGATGTCATTTGCATCTGAAGCAACTGTGGCATCATCTTTAGTGGACATTCCTGAAAGAGCAGACTCCACAGTGCTCTGTTCTTCCCCATTAGCCAACAGTGAGATAGGATGTTGTTCAGTAACTGTGTCTGATGTACCCTTAGCTGAACCTGAATCACAAGGATGCCTCAATGAGGTTCCACCATTGTGAAGTACAAGAGAATCCTCACATGAACTATTTGCTCCACATAACATGCTCTTAAATGCAGGTTTCCATGTGGGTACAAGTTCAGATGTCATAACATCAATTAACTCAGCTATGACTGCCACATCTTCATTAGAGAAATCCAGTTGTTCAACCATCTCACCAGCTATTGAAAGTGCAGTATCAGAATCAAGATAAAATGCAAAATGGATACTCTTTGCTCGACATGGATCTGCTAAGTGCAAGGTCATTGAGATTGAACTATCATCAATTTTCTCCCCTCTTAACTTGAAGAGATTATTTTTGTTGAACCTCTCAAATTGTAGAGCAGGAAAATGAGGAGTTCCACTGATGCTTTTCATGTGAGTGCTCATTGAAAGCTTCTTGTAGTTAGGATCCATGTCCATGGGCTGCAATTCAGGCTTAAGGCAAGTTCATCAGATTGGGCATAAAATTGGATGACTGCAGAGAATCATCCACACTACTCTTATGAGTGCTCACTGAAAGCTTATCAGCCTTAGGGTCTAGGTCCATGCCGTGGGATTGAGACTCTGGCAAGTTAAATGAGTTGTGCGCAGAATTGAATAACTGCATGTAATTGTAAACAGGCTCCTTTGAATTTTCTGTGGTGAAGAATGCGTCCTTTAAGAGCTCTTGTGCGGCAATCTCAAGGATGCTGGAACCAAACACTTCTCTATGAAGTGCTTAACTTGGGGGTCACTCACTTTACCAAGGGAAGCAGGCTTTATACCCGAAGAAGCCTTCTTATATATTTGTGCAGGATTTTTGCATTCATTATATCGGTATTCACATGTAACTAACTCTAATATGCACATGCCAAAAGAATATATGTCAACAAGTTCATTATATTCCTCTTCATAAAGCTCTGGTGCCATGAACTCTTGAGTACCAATAACACTTCGTGCTTGCCAAACCCAGATCTCCAATTTTAACTTCTCCATTATTACCATTAACAAAAATGTTATCACATTTTAAATTCCTATGAATAATGGGCGGATTGTGACTGTGAAGATGGTGTAAACCTCGAAGGATCTGCTTCGCCCAGTTCTTGATGGCCTTGAGGTCACAATTTTATGCTTCTCCCGACATTGTCTCAAATTCCCAGAAGTGAATAACTCTGTAATCAAGTTAATAGTCCTGTTCGTATCATCAACTCGAGTTATAGAACTTGATGATGTTATCGCGTTTCAATGACTTCAGTAGATGAACCTCTGAATATAATCTTTCCAGCTGTTGAGGGGACTAACAAATCCTCAATTTCCACTTGACCCCATCCGACTTCTATTCCATCTACTTCATCAAATGCCTTGTATACAGTCTCGAATGCTCCTTTCCCCAAGAATTCATTATACCTTGACTCTCTTTGAGATGCTTCACAGGAAGGAGGCAAAGACCGAACAGGAGCAGTGGATGTCAGCCATGCATGACTCTTATCTTCTCTCTCAGGAGAGGTATGTGAGTTGAGCGAATTAACTGACTGTGAGGAGCTCCGAGAAACCAAGGAATGGTTTAGCAAAGGCAATCGCTGAGAAAGAGGGGCCAGTTGTAACCAAACCTTGAGAAGCAGAGGACTGATTTCGCTGAAGGTGACCTACAGACCCATAAAAATTTCTGGTTCTGGCATTTCAGATAATGGATTCCTCTCTGAAGAACTGAACTGAGCATGCTACACTTCGATCCCTTGATTGATCCACCTTACGAAGAAGTTCAAGCATATTCTGACTTGATTGAGCAGTCTTGTTTTGGATATAGATACCAACTGATCTGGGGAAAAATCCACTTTTACATTTCATTAGAATCTTTAGGAATACGACCAGGAAATTTAGATGATCCAGAAAATCCTTGTTCATGAATTTTTAATCCCAGGGAAACCTGCAGGGACATGGCCTATATGAAGTTTCCGCCTTTCTTGGAATACTCAGTAGAGAGTTGCTAAAAAAAGGTGAACCAAAACCAGAGCCAGCACCACCACCATTAGTATTGAAAACAAGGAAGCCTTGGAGACTTGTAGAATTGTTGGCTGGTTTTCAGATCCGGTTCGAGCATACATCAACATATCTCCTTCTCAATGGTGTAGTGGCCCCGAGCGAATTACTGGCAACATCTTCTTTGCCTCTCGTATGCTGTCCCAGATGGAGAAGTCGATGATATCTTCCTTCTCTTCGCCTCATCAATGACAGTGGGTTCAAAGTCAACAAACACAGCACGAGGGACACGCTTTCCAGCACCACTGTGATATTCTGAGACTTCCCACCATGGCCCAATCATTTTCTGCATTTGTTTCTATTGAAACATCAACAGGACCATGCACTGACTCTCATGGTTCCAGTTCAATAGTTACAGACTGAAACTTTCTTCCCCTTTTGAATTATTCACGACATCTCAATGAACCTTTTTAGGCTGGAGGATGGCCATCTGTGGGAGGTCCACATGGTAAAAGGATATGTAGAATAATGGGACAGACCCATAATGTTCTGAAGATGAAGGCATGAACACAGTTGCATACAAGGCAAGAAATACATTTACACCATCCAAAGCTGTAGTGGGCACAACCTAAAAACTATCCTCGGGAATGGAGAACAGAGAGTGGGTTGGGAAAACCAGATACAGAGAAATAAAATGTCCTAAAACAGGGTATGATCTAGAAAACAAGTAAAAGACCCATTAGATGGAAACCCTTCTCATTTTGAAATCAATGGGCTCCAAAATCAGTGGCACAACTGAAACCACATCCAGACTTCACCTTAGATGAAAAACAAAATAAAATAGAAGAAAAACAGAGTGATAACACAAGTTCACAACCAAACAACCCATCAGTGCTCAGAAAAACAGATCAATGAATAGAAACAAGCAAGGAAATCATAACAGATGTACCTAAAGGTCTTCCTCTAAAGCAAGAGTATGCTTGGCTTCCCACAAAATCCCCCTTCAGAAAACTCCGAATCCTTACTGTTGCCTCTAGTCTCCTGTCGATCCCCTCTCTCCTTGTGTGTGGACTGTCTTAAGGATGCGGCTGCTTCTTCAATAGCAGCACGTCTCTCACAAAGGCGCAGACTTGTATGGGAATGTGTGGGTTAATGGTGGATCATGCATCCACTCATCTTCATGCATGCGTGCATGTTGTCCTTCAATAGTGGACTGTGTATGTCAACATTGTGACCATTCCTATCATCATGCATTCAAGGGATATTGATCATGTGTACAGGCTGTGGACCCTCCAAATCATCCGATCTGTTCCTCAGAGTCCGAGACTGTGATTCTCCATGTATGTGTCATGATCCTCCCAATGGTCCCGGCTCAATGAGTGACAGCCTTGCTTTTTCCAGAACTCCATTGGCAGCATAATCATGCTTTTCTTTTTGTCAGCCTCGGCTGATTTTTGTTTCGTGTTTCTGCTATCTCCTCTCAAGATACCCCGTGAGTCTTCTTTTATAACCTGTGTCTCCCCTCAGAAAATTTTCCATCAATACATCTCTTCTCGATGACCTTCCATACCACAACCTTTCTTTCCTTGTCCTTTCCTTATTCCACAAAAAATCTCTGCAACTTTCCTTTCTCGAAAATTCTGGTGATCCTCCTTCCAAATAGATGGCAGCCCGTTTCCTCATGCAAAAAAAAAATAAGCCAAGAAATATGAGTTAGAAAACTTATAATATAATAAAATAAAACAAAAATAATAAATAAATAAAAAGTAATAAATAAATAATAAAAAAGAAAGCCATGTAGGCCACACAAGTCATGCAATTCATGCAACCATGCTAGTTATGCAAAAATAAGTGAGTCTAAAAGCGTGCCTAAGTGGACCTAAGTGAGCCTAAGTGAGCTAAGGATGTTTAAGACAGTGTCTGAGTCTAAATTAGGGTTGCCAAGGGTCGTAATGGGGTTAGATAAATCCTCAACCAAAGTCTCTAAGGTGGCTTTGAAAAGATAAGCTACATGAGTAGTAATGGGCCACCGGGGAATTATTATAAAGTACCAAACGAACACATAATAAGGCATGCGCTAGAAGGACAAAATGGAGGGTCTACAAATTCCTTATAGAGGAAGAACAAACTCTTTCTTTAATCTTACCAAGAGTTTCTTCTACTTCGCAAAGCTTATATAGGGGACGTTTTTGGTATTTTGATATTATTTGTATCAATGATCTAGCCAATCATGAATAATTGGTTACGAAGTCTCTAGAACCTTGGAGGGTTCCTTACAAATCAACAATAATCTAGAAGTTCCTACATTAGTCTATGTACAAAATGCCTTTGGAAGACTCTAGAACGCCCCACACTATTCCAATCCTCTCCTAACCCAAGTGTAGAGATGTGTGGACATCTCTAGCCCTCTCTAGAAGCTTCCATACTCTTCCACTTTGTAGCTAAGTGTAGATGTCTCCAGGGGTCTCTAAAAGCTTCCTATCTCCTATATAAGCTTATGGGGAGGGTCATTTCAAGCATTTTGTGACAATATGCTCATGTGTAAGCTAACTTAAGCATATGCGGGTTGGCTGCATGGCATGAGTGGGACTGACTCGAGGCGAGCTTGGGCAGTCTTAAAGTTGGCCATGAGAGATGCCTTGGCATTGGGGCAAGCCCAAGTTTGACATAGTGCTACACGACCTAGTAGCACGGTTGGCTGATGTGTTATATATATATGAGCAAGACTTTGAGTTAGAGTAGGAGTCAAAGTCCTACTCCATGACTGGCTAATGCGTGGGACTTTGAGTTTGAGTAGGAGTCATAGTCCTACTCCAAGAAGGATTTGTTGAGCTTGATGTGGCAGCATAGAGGCAAGCTGAATCTAGAGTTAGAATTGGACTAAGATTGATGTGTTGGTTCCCTAGTAGGATTGGATAGTTAGTGCATCCACCCTATATATAAAAGGCATGTGTGCCTTTAGAAAAGTAAGTGAACTACCCATTATATATGTTGGAGTCCTTATGAGATGAGTTCCTTGTATTTTCTTTAGATTAATAATATAAAAGTTGGGGAGAGTCCCGTAAATCTCTATGTGGAATCTCATGTGGGTTTGAGAAGACTGGCTTAGAGGGCATCTAAGTGCCGCATAGACGCGAACACTTGGTGCCTGAATTAGTGTTTGTGACAGTAGGCTTGGGATCAAGATCCTAGGTATGACATGCATTTCCTCCTTCCATTGCCTCCACCATCTAGGATTAGAAAAAGCTTTATGGTAAGACTTAATAGAAGAAATAGGTGCAAAAAAAGCTTTAAAAGAGGGGGGCAAATGTCCATAAGAGAAACATTTGGAAATAGGATGTTTAGTACAAGTGTGTATACCTTTACAAATAGCAACAAGGAGATCAAAAGTTGGAGTTGAAGGCACTAAGGGGATTGGTGGAGGTAACCAAGACCACTCCATTGTGTTAGGATTCACACCACACACTCACAACAGAATTCTATTAGCAATGGAGGAAAGAGCCAACAATCAAGAAAATTGCATTGATAAAAAAAATTTCAAAAATTGGGTAGCAGACATTCGAGAGGTCTGCAAACTCTCCCCACAACCCCACTTAGCAACTTTTTTCCTGCCTTCTTTACTTTTCCTTTTTCTTTCTTTTTATTCTCAATCCTCACTAGCTCAGCCCCAAAGATCCTAATGCAGTCTAACGGAATCCAGCTCAGCACAACTAACAAAAAGCAACCAAATTACACTAAAAAAGATAAAGGTTGCTCATTGATTATTTTTGGCTCGCCTAGCATATGTGAAACGCACTGGAGGTTTATCATTACCCTCCTCCCAAACAACCACCTTGTCCACAAGGTGGAACTCAGGAAATTGATTCTGAATAGTAGCAAAACTTTCCCAAGTAGCCTCAAAATCTGGAAGATCTTTCCATTGCACCAGAACTTCAATAACAGAGGTTGACTCTGTATGGTGCTGACGCACTCCCAAAATAGCTGTTGGTTCGACCAATAACTCCATTTCTGCAGTTATTGTGGTGGTAAAGACAGAGACGTAGGAGCAGTGCCTACTGCCTTGTGAAGTTGCAAGATATGAAATACAGGATGGACAGTGGAGGATGGCGGAAGAGTCAACCGATACGCCACTGTACCCACTCGAGCTTCGATTGGAAAAGGTCCATAATAATGTGGGCTCAATTTCTCATTATGGCGCTTGGCAAGAGATTTTTGACGATAGGGTTGGAGCTTCAAATATACCAAGTCACCCACATCATAACGTTCCTCACGACGTTTTCTATCGGCAATAGCCCTCATTCGATCTTGGGCCTTGTGCAGATGGAGTTTCAATTCCTCAAGTACAGCATCACGCTCCTCCAACATGTGTTCTATTGATCACACAGTAGTAGAACTATGTCCATAATGGACTAATGGCGGGGGATCTCGTCCATATAACAACCAAAAAGGAGTGGATTGAGTGGCTGTATGGTACGAGGTGTTATACCAATACTCAGCCCAAGGAAGCCACTTAACCCATTGTTTCGGTTTGTCTGAAACAAAACAACACAAGTAGGTTTCAAGGCACCTGTTAACGACCTTCGATTGCCCATCTGTTTGTAGGTGATAAGAAGAGCTCCTTTTTTGTATTGTGCCCTGCAATTTAAACAGCTCCAACCAAAAGTGGCTAAGGAACACCTTGTCACGGTCAGAAATAATAGAATGCGGAACACCATGCAAGCGCACAATTTCTTTAATGAAAAGAACAACAATAGATTACGCAGTAAAGGAGTGTTTGAGTGGAATGAAATGCCCATACTTAACCTGTGAACAACCACCAAATTAGTGTCAAACCCCTCAGACTGCGGTAGTACTTTGATGAAATCCATGTTGATGTCGTCCCACACCTTATCAGGTATTGGGAAAGGTTGGAGTAAACCTGCTAGTGACAGCCATCTATTTGTTTTGCTGACAAACTGTACACAAAGCCACAAAATCCTTAATATCGTGTTTCATCTTAGGCTAGTAAATTCAATTGCAAGTCATTGCATTGTTTTAAACAATCCCGAATGACCACCCATTGAACTGTTGTGAAATTCCTATAATAAGGAAGGAACTAGCTTGGAATGTCACGGTAGAACAATCCTACCTTTGTATAAGAGTCATCCTTGTACTATAGCATAGCCGGAGTATTTGGGATTGCCCTTTAACACCTCAATTCTAATGTGATTCAATGCTTCGTCTATTTCTACCTCTTTCTGTATCTCCTTGAAATTTAGAACAAGGGATAAGGTGAGTGCAGTAAATTCAGGATATCGTGATAAAGCATCTGCTGCTCTATTTTCCAGCCTCGGATGATATTGAATTTGAAGGTATAGCCCAGAAGTTTTGTGAGCCACTTCTGGTGCTCCTTGCTGATTATCCTTTGTTCAAGAAGGTACTTTAGACTCCTCTAATCAGTGCGGACGAAAAATTGCCTTCCCAACAAATAAGGTAACCACCTCTGAATAGCAAAAAAAATGGCCATCAACTCTCTTTCATACACCGACTTCAATCTGTTTCGCTGAGGCAAAATATGGTTGTAGTATGCAATAGGGCACTGGTCCTGCATCAAGACAGCTCCCACATCGACCCCTGAAGCATCGGTCTCAATGACAAATGGTTTATCAAAATCTGGGAGAGCTAAAATTGGTACTGTTGTCATTGCATGTTTAAGCTGATTGAATGCATGTTTGACTTCATAAGTCCACCCAAAATTATCCTTTTTGAGTTGTTTTGTCAACGGGTATGCAATCTTACCATAACCTGCCACAAATTTCCGATAATAACCAGTAAGACCAAGAAAACCCCTCAACTCTTTCAAATTTTGTGGTGTGGACCAGCGTTGCATTGCTTCAATTTTGGAAGGATTTGCTGCTACCCTGTCTGCTGAAATAATGTGGCCGAGGTATTCCAATTTTAGTTGAGTAAAATGACATTTTCTCATGTTGGCATAGAGTTTTTGGTTGCGAAGAATGCTTAATACGACTTCCAAATGATGAACATGGGACTGTAAATCCCTACTATAAACGAGAATGTCGTCGAAGAAGACAAACAAATTCCCGAAGATGCTTGCGGAAAATGTCATTCATGAGTGCTTGAAATGTGGATGGTGCATTCATAAGTCCAAACGGCATTACTAGAAACTCATAATGCCCATCATAGGTTCTGAAAGCCGTTCTGTGAATGTCTTGTTGCTTCACTCTTATTTAATGGTAACCAGATTTAAGGTTCAGTTTGGAGTTTTCCACATCAAAAACCCATTCTTACTCAATCACCATGTATCAAAATACACTATTGGTATTGAAGTGGTGATCAATTTCCCTTTATTTCTTCCTCAATTGCTTGCAATTGTGCTTCAATCTTGTTTGCTATCCTTTGGATTAATGTGAAGGCTATAAAATAAAATACTTCAATTCTGCACAAAAACTTGCTATCTTCCAACATTAATTTCAAAAGAGACATTTAGCATAAATATAGTTTAAAGTAGTTAATTTATGTGCAAATATCCTAAGAATATCAACATTTTAGCTTTACAAAACCATATAATTTGCGCATAAATCATTGATCTTCCAATAGGAAAGGAAAGTGGGTTGCAAATGGGTGTTTACCACAAAGTTTAGGGTTGATGGCACACTAGAAAGATACAAAGCAAAACTAGATGCAAAAGGTTATGCTCAAACTCATGGAATTGATTGCCATGAAACCTTTGCACCTATGGAAATGATGAACGCTATTTGGATTCTGATAAAAGCTTTGCATCTATGGTAAAGATGAACACTATTTGGATTCTATTGTCGTTAGCTACTAATCTTGATTGGTCATTGCAGAAACTAGATGTCAAGAATGCTTTTCGGCATGAAGACTTAAAAGAGAAAGTCTACATGGAAGTGCCATAGGGGTTGAAAGAAAAGTTTGAAAAGAGCAAAATGTGCAAGCTCAAGAAAACATATGAGTTATTGTGCTTACATATCACCCATTTGGGTCTCTAACAACTATTCCACTAATTACATAGCTGATTTGACCTATAGACGAATATGCAAGCATACGTTTCATGTTTATTTGAGTAATAGCAATAAGATTCCCTAATATCATGCTAAGAATAGCTGTTCCAAAAGAAGGTTTCATTCATTTGATGAGAAATAAAAAGGAATATCAAAAATTCAAGTGGCTGAAGCAGAAGCAGAAGCAGTTACTTTTTAAGTAACAAAAAGAGAGAAGATTCCTCTCTTCTCTCATTCAAAACTGTGTATTTTGTGTACTAGGGTTTCACACTCTTTGGGTTGCAAGCTCTTTTATGTTAGGCCCTTATTCATAAACATTCCTTCTTGATGACATGAAATATAATTGATTCTCATAGAATTTCAATGAGCTATCACATACTCAAAAGCTGAATCATTACAAGAAAATTGGGGTATCATCTGAGATATGAGTTCAATACAAACAACATAATAATTCAATTGTTACCAGTCATTTCTTGAAATTTGACAATGCTCTTGTTGGGGGGAAAACAAAAACAGGTCTTGTCAATAAATGTGAGAAGTGCCCTAAAAATGTGGTTGTTGGAATGATTATTTCTATATGTCAGAAAAAGGTTATAAATTTCAAATCTCTTCACTTTTTTCTTATCCAATTCTCTCTCTCTCTCTCTCTCTCTCTCTCTCTCTCTCTCTCTCTCTCTATAGTGTTGGAATTCAAGGTGTTCCAATTGATTGAGTGGACATGATATGGGAGTAGTCAAAATTTTGAGAAATTTCTATCCATCTTCTTTTCTTCCTGCTGGCAGTTATGTTCTACTTTTAGTTATTTTTTCCTATATTGTATATTATCTATTATTTAATTTTAAAATTTAATTAATTTTAATTAAAATAGAAAAACAAATCATAGAGATTAGATTATTTATTTATTTAAGAGATGTAGATGGTATAGGTAAACATACTAATAAGTTGGGTGTGGCCAAATCTATTGATCACATCAAACTAAATAGGCAGCTGAGTCTTTTCTGTGGCTGTCCACCAGTGCCATCTTTTGAAATTCAGTCCTGATTGCATAATACTTGGCTTTCAACCTAATTGAGAATAAAGCAATTGAATTGAATTTTTTTTTTTTTTTTTTGCTTTAATCTTCTTTTCATCTCACTATTGCAGGGTGATGCTGATATCTTTTTCCCTACAGACTTTTGGCTTTTAGAACGTATGGATCACTTCTGCTCTGGGTGGCTGAAAGCATGTGAATATAAATCATCCAAACAGGGGAGGAAGAGGCGAATTATTACAGTAAGTTCTGCTTTCTCCAATTTTATTTTTATCTCCACAACTCTAGCATGAAGAAAGTTCTTCACTACTACATTTACAGGTTGGCATATTTTTCACACACAAAGAAAGGAAATATTTTTTTCTAAAGGAGGATCAGGTTGATCAACCACACCTCTACTTTAAAAGTTTTATACTATCTCATAAGGGTGTGATATTTTAGGTTGGTATGTGGTGATGTTCTAAGTTATATTGTCATGTTTTTATATCTAGTTATTTTGTATCAAAACAGATTTTTGAACCATCATTTTTTCAAAAAAAAAATAATTTGTATGGGCCCAATTTTGATTCAAACCAAATGAACTGAACTAACCAAACTGAGCCAATGTTGAGGAGAGTTGGTCTAGGTTAACAGATAAATTGGTAACTAAAACCAATCAGTTCGATTTGATTCTTGGGTTAGTTAAAAATCAACTAAAACCAAACTGTATTAACCTCTAGTGCTTTCAACAGATCAAGTTCTCAGTGCATGTCTGATGCATCTGATGCGATATATCTGCACAAATAAGTTGAATAAACAGTATGAACTGTTGCCGTGTTCTATTATTTGAATTTGTACCTTTTGGGGCCTACAACTCTCCATCCCTTGTCCAAACTTTATTTCAACAGCTATGCCAGAGAAAGAATTTTATTTTGTTGTCAACATTCCAGTGGCCTGTTGTATGTAGAGATGCAGTTACACTTTTTTTCATGTAGTTTCCTTAGATGCCAAAAGCAGCCTGAATGTTTATATTGCTTACAAGTTTTGGGATATTTTCTATAGATTTGAGTCTCGTCTATACATATTTTTAGTTTCACAATTTTATTCTAACTTTCTTTGCATTCTTGTCAAATATATATAAATTGGATGTAGCTTGATACGTCCTCATTCATGGAGGAATTTGGCCTGCCCTCAAAAACGAGAACCAAAGATGGATACAACCCACTGCTGGATGACTTCAAGAACACTAAATTTTATCTGAGTGTTCCAACGCATAATATCAAATAGACAACCAGCATCACTACTCGAGTGAGTCGGGGCACTTTGTCTCCGAGCAAGCGGGCAAGTTGAGAATATGTAAAGATTCTGGAGCAGCAATGAGAAATAAGATCTACCTAATGAAGAATTACTTTGGTGGCAAAAAAGAAGCGGTACACAAAGCTTCATTATTTTTGTTGTGATATGCATTAAAATGCTCCTGACGATTGTCCCGGATCACATTCAGTTTTGGTCACAATTATTTGTGTTGAGGATTAAATGAGCACTGTGTTATTCATGTGTAATACTAAGACTCCATGGACAACGCTTTTAGTGAACATTTCTTAATATAAAAAGAGCTTTTAAAGAAAAATCAGGTGTGGGCCAGAATTTCGAAAAGCGTTTTTCTTATCTACATGTCGATTTTCCCCCAAAAAACTTGTTAGGCAGATGGGAGTGGCCATGCATCCGAGGACTAGATTATGATTTTCATTTTTTTCCTTGCAGCATTTCTTTGTTTTGGCTGGATCAATTTCATGCGAAATAAAGGTAGGCAAAAGTCAAAATTCATGCAGAATTGGTGCTCTATCTTCCTTCTCTCGCTGGGTTTACAAATTTATATTGATGTTGGGAGCGTAATAAATTTAGTCACCTGGACTGATGCCTCTGCTACAATCAGCTTTTTTCTATTCTTTCTAACCAAATCACCCTTTTTCAATAGCTCCAGAGAAACTGGCCAAGGAAAGGTGGATGTCTACTTGATTTTATGTTCAAGGGCGTAAATCAAACATGAAGTGAGCACTGTCATGTAAAACCTTCAAATGGGGGCTGTGACAATAACTTTGATGCTGAACTGCTCAAATGTTGTTATGGGCTAAAATGTAGGGGATTTTGAAAAAAAAAAAGATTAAAATTATTATTTAAAATATGATAATTTTAAAAAATATTTTCCAACATACAATAGTTGAGAAGAATTCAATTAGAAGTTAGTCTTTTCAAAATGCAGTCCAAAATTAATTTTGAAACTCTCTTTGAAAAACAACTTCAATATTTAAATCAAAGTATTTAAATGGAAGTTGTTTCAACAAAAGATAAATTTCAATGATGTTTTTTGTTCTTAGTAAGGACAGGTGAACACTGAGGATAAAGTGGGGATGTTATTGAATGCTGTTTTATCAGTGGCTTGCTTTAAGAAACCCGAAACCAATTTTAAAAAGGGGGAAATTAACCAAAGGATTAATTGATTAAAATGGATGAAAAATCTCAAATTTGTAAAACAAGCTTCTTTCATTTTTTAATTTGAAATATAACCCATTGTTTAACTTGAAGTGTAACACATTTTTTATATAGATACCTTTCAATATTTTTCATTATTTTTATATGTATGTTTTAAAAGAAATTGTTACTTTAGAAGAAAAAAATGAAGATATTTTTGTTCAAAAATTGATATTTTTTAGATTGGAAAAAGGTGAAAGATTAGTTTTTCAAAAGTGGGAATGATTTCATCTTTTTTGAGTGTGACAGTGCTTACTTCAACGCTATGCAAATGTTTCGGAAATATCAATGTAGATCAATTGGAAATGGATATTGATTTAGAATGGAAATAGGCATTAATTATTGTCATAGGAAGAATTTTAAGATAAATATTCACAGGTGTAAAACGAAAAAATAAAGCAAGAATTAAGGTTGTCCGTTAAGCCAACCCTCGGCATTAATGTATCCCAAGCTTGTCATACCCATCACGGTTGATGTGCTCAGCCTCTTCTCCCACGACACACGCTTTGAAGTATCCGCTCCCGCACCATAGCAGTCATGTTCAGCATAGGTTAGAAGCTGCCTGCTTACAATATATTGTTGTTACTATGAAAACGCATAAAAACACAATATTTAAATAATAAGGAAAGAGCTCTCTCCACATCATATGAAACATAAAGGAAAAGATAATAATACGACTACTTACTCCTTTCCCGAATAATTCCAAGGATCCCATCCAGCAGGAACAATAATACCGGGCATCTCCGTCTTGTAGAATAGAACCCTGGAATACACCCTCCATGGTCTTCCCAAGTAAGCCTGACCATCACCAGTCACTTTGCATTCTTTAAAAACAAACCCATTTGTCTCCTTAGGACTATCTCTTCCTTGCGCCGTTATGAACCCTCGAATGCCAGGCCCCAGAGCTCTTCCCACTACTGATATCATACATTTCTGCAATAATAAAGAACATGATGAAATCACGACGTGACAACCATATATATATATATATATGGTTGTCACACATACATAATCATTGTAATAGACTTCAAAGCCATTGTTATTCTACCTCATAAATCGACTGCCCAGCTCCAAATATGAAGTCTACAGCTCCTTCGATGAAGCATCCCTTAAAGTAATGTCGACCTTCAACATCCCACAAAGTGTCTTGAACACCATAGAAACTGCATTTATAAAAGGAGGCCTTGTCCCCAGCTATCATAGCAGCCACCGCTGGCTTCCTTGGATTCCGATTTTTCAGCACCGGAAGATTGTAATTGTTCTGTTCATGATTGATGATCGCAATGTGAAACTCAGTGTCCAGTGATTAGTTTTATGTACACATCCACAGCTGTACAAGTAACGCTATATAGAGAGAGAGAATGTATCATGAATTCTAGTAGCTTACTAATAATTACCATAAAGCTTATGCCTCTGGCTACGAAATTATCGGCCATCATAGAGAAGGTAGGACTCTGAGAAATTGAGAGATGATCTCCCCAAACAATAAAAGTTCTTTTCCTCCCAGCTCCTCTAAGAAAGATGAATGGCTTGTCCATTGGGATTACCACCTTCTCCCTACAAGTGAAAATGCAATATCAAAATACTTGCACGTAAGTCCATAAACACATGCTTTCATGCACAACAAAATACAACACAAAAAATAAATAAATAATCCAGACAACCCACACCTATAAATTCCAGCCTTGACATAGATACAGATCCAACGATTATTGTTTGATGGAATGGAATTGATAGCCGACTGAATGGTTCTGAAATTGCCATGCCCAGACTGGTCCACTGTGATTGTATGATAAGCTACGCCATTGATGCTCACTGCTTGTTGCGACACAATGAAGAGAGCAAGCAATGCAGACAGATGCCATCGATGAGGGGCCATTTTTTTCTTTATTTTTTGAAGTACAGAAACTGAAGGGAGAAGATTCTGATATAATTGAAAGACAATAGCATTGAATTAGGATTAGATACTCTGCATTTAAAGATGGCTCTAACGCCTTTGGAGGGAAAACCAATGGTCCATTCATGGAAAAAATATATATTGACTTTTAACATATTCTCAATTTCTGCACATTTTCCCTTTTTTACATTTTTCTCCCTTTCCTTCCCTTTTATGTCAAAGATTTTTTCCCTTGACATAGTCTTATAGAATAAAAGAACAAATGGAGTAGCACGCCCAAATGGGAAAAAAAGTAGTGAGGAAGAATATCTTGTTTATATTTTTGTAAGGAGAATGAAAGAGAAAAGATCTACAGAGAGTGAGAGAACGCGCCATGCATACGATGTCTTAAAGTGATGACAAAGGTTTAGGCCAAATTTCATGCATTTATGGTGCTACAGCACAGTATTTGTAGCCTAAAAGCAAGTTATTTTATTTATGTTGAGTTGAATAAGGTGATTGACTGATGTGGGAGCAGTGAATTCAGAGAAAGAAATAATAGAAATTAAAGAAAAAATTGGAGTGAGACTCCTGGTAGATCTTAGATGTGGATGGATGGTTTTGTACATAAAATATGTATGAGAGCAGTAATTTAGATTTTAAAATATGGTTGATCAAAACTTAGGACTATTTGCATACGGTTTTTTAGAATAATTTTTTGTTCTTTAAAACAAAAGACATAAAAAATACGTTTAGTAATCAAAAACTATTTTCTATTTTTTATTTTTATATATTTAGATGCATCTTTTAGTTATTTTCTACTATTTTCACTTATTTTCTAAGGATTGTTCTAAGAAATAATTATACAAACATGTAAAATAATTAAAAATAAAATACTAAATATAAAATTATTTTTAAAATATTAAAAGAAGGTTAAAAATATTCTGAGTTTTCAAACAGACTTTTATTTTACAAAAAAAAAGGTAAAAAATAATATTTTCCTCGTATGTTGGATTAAGATTGATTGATAACCTTCCATCTCAAGCACCTTAATTTAGCCTTAATTATCTTCAATTTTATTAAATATGAGTAAGAATTTCTTAAAGTATTTTTCATTGAAAGGATTTCCCCAAAATTGCCTGCTAGGATTTTAATTAATTATGGTACAAGTCACCGGCGTGATACCTTACCTTCTCTATACATGGGATTTCTTAACGACTTAACAAAGATGCCGCTGATATCTTTTTGATATTGTTTCATACTATATAAATTGTTAACAGTTACTTGCAAGTTGCAATCCATCATAGGAGTGCAATTTGGGTGGGTTAACCCAATTCAATCCAAATCTAACCTAATATTTTGACGGTCAGTTAAGTTTTGGTTAAATTTTTTTTTAACCTAAACTCAATTTAGGTTAAACTCGGGTTAAGGTATGAACAATCCGAACCTAACCCGAATCTCATTTGATATTTTTATAATATTTATAATGTTTATTATCTTGGATAATACTATTTATTTTCTTTTTAAATTTAAAAAAATATCAAATTATAATTATATCATATATATATATATATATATATATATATATATAGATATATATGTATGTATATATATATATTTTAAAGATACATAAGTTTATTTTTTTTATTATTATGTTGAAATTTTCCTTTTTTATTTAAATTTTGATATATATATATATATATATATATATATATATATATATAAAGTTTTTAAAAAACCACTTTTGACGAATTTTGAATCATACAATCCAATCAATCAAATCAATTCAAAATCAATCTAACTTTAACTTACCAACTCAAGTCTAATTTAGTCAATTCGAATTTAATCAAGTTAAGAAAAATAAGGTTAGGGTAACCTTGGGTTGAGTAACTCAAATTAGAGGTTAAGTTAGGTTGAGTTTGAGTTGATTGTTTCTTAATTCGGGTGAGGTTTAGGTTAACCATCGTAACCTTCCCTCATAATTTGAAGATAATACCCCTTCTTATTGTTTTAACTTAATGTTCAACTCAAGTGGTAATAGTCAGCCACTTTAAAGGAATAAGGGTGTACATGATTTGGAATACGTTTTATAGTTTTCATTTTCTAAAAATAATTTTTATTTTTATTTTTTAAATAGATTTGGTTAAAAAGTGAAAAATTAAATTTAAAAAAAAAAAAGAAAAAAGAAAATTGGGAAACCTTGTTTGGTGTTGAAATATTTTTAACATGAAAAATAATTAAATAAGTAAATTATATTTATTCATGAGTTTTAAAGTTTAGTTGCTCTATTATTTATTTTAATAGCGTGAGAGAAAATTTTATTTTAATAAAATGGAAATTTTCAATATATATCTAAAGGAATATGTAATATATCTCTAGTTTTAATATATAATAGGAAGTGCAATATTATTGGCAACATTATATATTGTTGGTAAATATTATATTTTTTATTTATTTCAAATTATTTTATTCACTATTTTTATTTTTAAAAACCTATTTCCACTTTTCTTAATAAAAAAAAATTGAAAAGCTAAAATAATTTTTTCTCAATTTTTCCATTCTCTAACTTAGTTTTCTAGAAAATAAAAATAGAAAATAATATGAAACAAGGTTATGTTTGGGGAGCGTTTTAAAAAATGATTCTTAAAAGCAATTGTTCTCTCATGTTTTGGAGAGCAAAAGTCTACTTAAGATCATAATATATTTTTAATATGTTTTCTATGTTTTTTAAATATGTTTTAAAATTAAATTTTATGTATAATATTTTATTTTTAATTATTCTTTATATTTATATATTTATTTTTTAAAATAATTCTAAAAAATAAGTAAAAACAAATAACAGATATTCTTTATTAAAAATACCTTATTTCCCCTTTTTAAAAACAGAAAATTATTTTTTATTTTTTGGTTGTCAAAAGTGTTTTTTTTTTTTCTAAAGAATAGAAAACTATTTTGAAAATAATATCTAAAATTATTCTCTAACTTGTTTTTTTTTTTAAATGAAAAAAAGTAAAAATTATCATTTTTTTCTTGGGGAAAGTAAAGTGAAAACAGAGAAAATTGAGAATATGATCTGAGTGTGAAAAATATATTAAATAAGGTTTTTTTTAATTAAAAAAAAAATGAATGAATGAAAACAAGAAAGATTTGACTAACATTATGTCACGCTGTATTGAAGATACTCTGTTTAAGATAGTAGATTACTTACTGACACTATTTATGAAAGTTGAAGGTTGACGTTTATAAAAAGGATAAAATTTATCGATTTGTGTTACACTCGTAATTAAATGACAACAAACTTAAAAATCATTTGAAATCTATAAATATGCTATTATAAATTAACATTGAGTTTGATAATTGTTTTTTAAAACAGTTTTAAAAAATAATTTTTGAAGAATAATTTTTAAAAATTATGAAAATATGAAATATTTTTAACCTGTTCTTAATGTTTTTAAATATTTTTTTAAAATAATTTTTTATATTTAACATTTTATTTTTAATCATTTAATATGTTTGTAATAAAATTATTTTTAAAAACAACTCTTAAAAAATAAATAAAAACAATTTAAAACAACTAAAAAATGTTATTTAAAAATGTTTTTTTTTCTTTTAAGAATAGAAACAGAAAAAAAAATGTATTTTAAAAAACAATACCAAACACAACCAAAGTATTTTATACATGGACCGGGAAGAATTTGCAATTGAAACGATAAATCTATAAAATTCTACTTAAAGCCCCAACCATATCATAAAAGGACAAAAAAACATATGTGACAAAATTGATGAGATGTTGTATTATATCCGAGGCCCTAATAATGTATTGTAATGTCAACACTTGTCTTGTGTCATCACTTATAATAATAATGATAATATCATTTATAATAATAATAATAACACTAAAGTCAATACAATACTAAAGACCTAGTCTAAGACCTTTAGATAAGGAATGTTATGATAAAACCTTTAAAAACATGATATGATGTAATAAATATAGAGTTTATTATTTATTTAATAAAGTTTAATTGTATTTCTACATGTCATAATTCCATGCATTATACCTTAGGAATATTCTTATTTATATCTTTTGTATTGTACATGACTTGAGTACATTAGGAATTGCACAAAATATTCAAGTCATGGATTCCTTTCAAATAAATGATTTGTTCACAACCAATTCATAAACTTAGGCAATCCATTTGAAGTTATAATACACTACTACCTAATAAGAGAGATGGTTAATCTTGGCCATTGGGATAGGTTTCCTATGGTGAGTGCACTAGTGTGTACACATTAGACAGAATCTATGATGAGCCATTATGTAAGGCTATTGGGTTGTATGTTATATTATCTTGCAATCTTGAGAGAATATTGAGCTCGTGTTGAAGTTTATAGAGACTTTAACCTACAGGTGAAATCTTAAAGTGGTCATGCATTCCTTATAAATTGGGTCACTATTGATGGAAGTTTCAAAAGTGTGGAAAAAAGCCTTCTTTAAAAGGCTAAAAATGGCCCTTTAAAATTTTAAAAAGGGCGGTTGGCATGTCCTCATCCTAAGCTAAGTTGTTGAAAGCTCTAAAATCCTAAAAAAAAACACTAAAAAAAAAAAACTAATTCTATGGACCTGCTTGAACCCAAAATAATCCTCTAATGGTCTTAAAAAATATAGCTCAAAAATCAGTAATGAGTTGAGTAAACAAAAACTAAAAAGGGATACAATGAATAACTGAGCAAATGAGTCCTAAACACGTGTTATAAAAAAAGCATGGTGAGAGAAAAAATAAAAAAAAAATATGTGTGCTAGAGACAAAATAGAGGATTTACAATATTATAACATACAATTATCAATGAAAAATAGAAAGTAAACTAAACTCCCCACATAGAAAATAAATATGCCCTCCATGGATAAAGAGTGAATAATTTGAATGGAACATACACCATTATAGTAGGAAATGTCTTTCAAGTACAAAGAAAAAATGACATACAACATTGTGGTTACCTCATAGGATAGTTGATCATAAGGATATCAAAATATTGGCATGACTCACTAACTGCTTTGGAATTGATTCCCTAATGTTCTACTTCAATTCCACTCTAGAAATTCAATATGGTAGTGACTCTCTAATGTAGAAAATTCTTATTGTTATATGTGAGACATCAAATGGGGAACATCAAAAATTTTACTAGCAATGACTATTTAAGTTTTAAACAAAGTTTTTTTATGCATGACAATTTTAACATCTATTAAAGGACTATCTCAAAAAATTATACACCTAGACATATCTCTTACCACCTTTACTCTCAATACGTAAGGGACCCATAAGATCCATATGTAGAAGGTCTAAAGGTCTAGTGGTCTTAATTTCCTTAACCTTTTTGTGTGATCACCATAAATGGGTTTAGGTTCATCACTTATGGATACTTTTAACTTTTTTACTATTCACTAAGTGCACAAGGTCCCTATAGTTTATGTGACCTAGCCTTCTATGCTAAAGTTCAGTTAGATCTAAATTTGTCCTACTACACATAAGAGATGTTCTAGAGTTAAGATTTATAGCATAACAGTTGTCAACTATCCTATCTCCTATGGTAATGACTTTTCCTTCTTTATTAACTACCTTGCATAAGTCTTGGCAAAAAGTTCACCCTATGATTTTTGTCACAAATATGACTAATACTTAGAAGGTTTACCTTGAGTCCATCTACATAGAGAACTTTATCTAACTTAGGACAACTAGGGATAGATATACTTCCCGTATCTTTCACATGAGCTAAGCTCCTATCTTAAAAGGTAATTGTCTCACCATTATTCAAGATGTTATTTTTTAAGGGAATTAAAATCATTCTTTAGCCTACTCATTTGAGATTCAAATCTCTCTAAAAACCTAATGTAGCATCTATACTAAGTGTGTCTCGTTTTCTTGCAATGTGTGCATAGTGATGGGTTTTTAGGAGATGCTTCTTAGTTAAGGGTTTCATATTTTCCTTTCATGAACATGGTTTCTCCACTAGAAGGAGTTTCATCTTTATTAATGTACCCCAAACCTTTTTTATCACCATGGTTTTTACATTTATCTAATATTTCATTTAGCATTTTAGTTCCAGGGTGAAAGATCTCATTCACAGAAGAAGAAGGCTTATTACTTTTCATCTCTTGAGTGAGAGCATTATTTTTCTCAAGGAGAAAATGATGCTCAGACTTAAGAAATCTAATTTTTTTTTTCAAGGAAATTAGTTTTCTCTTCTTTTAGCACACCAATCTTGGTTTTGTGAGCTTCAAGTATATCAAGGTCTCTTAGATAATTCTTAATCAGTTTTGCATGCTCAACAACAAGATTATTCAAGAAAATAGTCTTTTGATCATCATTAATTCATAATCACTATCACTATCATGCATAGATTTCATAGATGCAATAAAGGCTAAAAAGAACATTAAGATCATACCTTGCATCTTTAAAAGTTGTAGAACCACTTTCTTTAAAGTCAATATCACTTTATGTAGCCTACATAGACTTTTTGATATCTTTAGGGCTAGGACAATCAATAGTAAAGTGTCCCAAACCTCCACAATTAAAACATTCAACTTTTTTACCTTTGGAGGAACCTTTATCCTTTTCTTTGGATAATTGTTCATTAGGTCTTTTTCATTTTCTAGATTCTTGATTTTTGTAAAACTTTTTATTGAATTTCATAACTTTTTTAATTCTTTTAGTCATATGAGTCAATTCATCCCTAGTTATGTTATATAGCATTTTAGTACCTTTTTCCTCGTTCTCAGAAGCCTTAAAGGTAGAGTCTTTAGGCTTTTGAGGACCAGGTAGGGTCATCTCATATGTTTGTATGGAGCCAACAAGTTCATCAACTCTCATAGAATCAATTTCCTTACTCTCCTCTATGGCAGTGACTTTAGGTATAAATCTCTCTGTGAGATATCTCAATATTTTTCTAACTACCTTTGAATCTAGGATAGGTTTCAAAGGTTAAAAGAGGAATTAACTATATCTCTTAGTTCATAATATAAGGAAAAAAAAGTTTTGATTTTCATGCATCCTAATATTCTCAAACTTAGTAGTAACCATCTGTAATTTAGAAACTTTAATTACATACGCACCTTCATGAGTGACTTGAAGAATATCTCATGCTTTCTTAGCACGAGTACAATTTGCAATCTTGTGAAACTCATGTGGACAAACTCCATTAAAGATATTAAATAAAGCCCCAACATTGGCTTCACTCATTATCAGCTTTGTCCCAATCTTATTTAGCTTTTAGTTCTTCAGTTGATTTTCAATAGACATCAAGAATCAATGGAGATCTCAATCCATATTCAATCGAATTCCATACCCGTACACCTTGCATTTTAAGAAAAAACTCCATTCGCACTTTCTAGTGGGGATAGTTACTCCCATTGAAGTAAGGTGAACTATTCAAAGGTGTCTCAATTTTTTATTGTTCCATACTAGACTTATAAGATCAATAAAATTTTGATTTTTAATCAATAGGATAAAAAAAAAAACAATTTTTATCCTGATCTAATACCAATTGAAAAAGCCTCAAGTCCAATAAGGTAACACCCAGAGGGGAGAGGAGGGGTTAAATGGGTGTATAAAAAAAAATTACAATATAAGGATTAAATATTATACGCAATTTTTACCCTATGAGATGTCAAGGTATATTAATTCAATTAATGATAGACAATACAAGCAAAATAATCAAAAGATATAAATAATGAGACAAAGATTTTTATGTTGAAAACCACCACACTAACTGTGGAGGTAAAAAAAAATCATAAGTTTGAAGACCGTTAATCTAAATCCACTATATGAGATCAAATTACATAGATTTACTTGGCTACTTTACCTTAAAGAGTACTTACTCTCCAGTAGCTACAACTTGATCAATGTCCGCAATGCAAGAACCTCTTATTGCTCTAGTGAATACACTTCAGCCTCGCTGAAGGGATGAAGGTCTTCAACCCAAGATTCAAAGATTGACTCCTTGAATGAGAGATTGAGAATGGTGTGGCTCATTAGACTTTCTATATAGGAAACCCTCTCTAAAGAATATGTGATCTCTTACCCTTAAGGGGTTATAAGGAAGTATTTATAGATAAACAACCTGAAGAGTTTCAGTTTCAAAAGAGTTCTAAATTGAATTTGCATGAAAAAATCTTGCAAAATTAGCATGATAGCTCGAGCCTACTAAAGCACCTCTTGAGCGGTGTAGAGTGCTTCAATAGTCCTGCTATTTTTGAAACAATAATTTTAAAGCATTTTAAGTTCAAAAACAAAACCAATTCTATTTATACTTCATAGGAGCCTAACTTGCCATAAGCTAAACCTTTTTAGACATACTTATGACTGCCAAGTTGGACGAATAGTAACCCTTGATCTTTAATGGAGAACAAGTCACTATCTAAAAAGGATTTCTATGGCTAAACATTAAAAGGAATAAAATTACCAATATACAAACAAGACTCAATGTCCTAATAGTGTGTTTATGTCATCCACTAACAATAGAGTGGATGATGAAGACTCCCCATTTGTGATTGTTTCTGAGCTACCATAATCTCCTCAAATTGAGCCTAAAAATATTGTTAAGAAGATTCACTCTTAGATTAACATAGGAACATATAAAAAAAAATTATTTCTCAAATATTTATTATGGAAAAAACTAAGCCTTACCATAATTTCATGGGATGCATTATCAATAGGTGTTTTCATCCCTCCATGTGTGTGTGAGCTTGAACATCTCTATCTTATTAGGTTATGTGTCATCCTCCCTTGATCATGTCTATAATGTTAAAAATAAAAATAATTTATGTTTAAATTATTATACCATAATAAACTTACCATAAATAACATATTATTACTAACTTGTTCAAATGTAACTACATAAAACTCTTAAACCCTGCTATGTGATGAACCTTCTGTTTAACTCTATTTTCCTTGTTTATTTTAGCGATGATCTATCTTTGATGCAAATAAAAATGTTGAGTAAAGAAGAAGTGAATAAGTAATCACCAAAAAGCACTAGTCATTAGAGTCTTACTCATGTTGCTTTTGAACTTCAAAGTTGGACAAGTCATCTCCAATCAGCATTAGATATTAATGGTGGCTTATGCCTCAACCTTTCCTCATCTATAGACCAGCGATTGTAGAAGGCAGCTTTCATTTTGTTTATATGGCTTCTATATTTACCTAAGGCTAAGGATAATATATAATCTTTTTTATCCTCCTTTACATCAGACTTCTATAAATGATTCAAAAGTTAGTTGCAGGATAGGATAATAATGATATTTCATCTCATGTGAATCTTAAAGAAAACATACCAAAACAAGGATCCGTATCTTTTCCTTTTCATTGACCAATCAATAACTTAGAGTGGCACATTGTGTTGATTATGTACAAGGGTCCCCACGTAGCTCATCAAACGACATCCATTTATTTCATCTACCAATTGCCCATATTTATTTGATGAAACTTTTACCTTGTCCTTTGGTCTCAATCTTGATAAACCAATATTTCGTGTCAGGCCATGTGAGGCATGTTTTAGTATGATAAGTTTAGAAAAATAACAAATAGAAATGTTAGACATCAAATAAAAGAGGTCTACAATCTCATGATGATTTTGAAGTAAATGCATTTATTAAAAATGCGAGAAAGTTACAACCTTTTTTTCATGGAATTATATCAATCGTATTTATTTTCATTTTATTGAGGAATTACATTGGTTTTTAAGATCATTTCTCCTAAAACAACATTTCTATCCCACACAATTAAATCTTCATCAACCAACTCTAATATAGATTAGGTGATCATCATGTAATTCACTTTGTTGAAATGGATCAGAATCATCATTAGATATTTTCTTGCTCATCTAATAAAGGTCTCAAGGTTGCGTTTCTATGACAATATATCAATCTAATTTATTTGAATTCTAATACCCACTTTGCTTGAGATGCAAGTACAAATGGTTCATCAATAGGGTTCGTGTGAAATTAACAAAAATGTTGCCATACTCGTCCTTTTTTAATTCCTCTTCTAGTATTTATAACATCCCACCAATCACACTTGAATAAAAAATAAATTAAAAAAACACCCTATTTCCACTAAATTTATGTAACTCAACAATTATTTGCTTCAAGCATTTTTTAATCCTTCTAGGATTTTAGTATGCCTATGGATCAATACTAATATATTGTGGTTACATCATAAAGTATGGGTTAAGTCCCTTAGAGACCATGGATCATATAATTAAATCAATATAGGAGTTGATACAAGGTCTCCACAAGAAACGTTATGTTACTAATCATGTTTTTTATTTTATCATATCATTTTTCTCATTGCACTTTCATACAAATATTTATTTTTAACCAATAGGTTTTATATCTTCAGATATTTGGATCATAGGTTCAAATACTTCTTGTTTTATTAATGAATTTAACTCTACTTGTATGGCTTCTTTTCATTTTTGGCTAATCATTTTTAGTTCGATATTCTTCCACATTTTGTGGTTTGTGGTCTTCATCATTTCTTATGATATCAAAATAAAATTTGAAAATAAAAATATTTTTTTTGTTAAAAGTTTGTCAAATATATTTTCTAAATTATAAAATTGTTTTCTAAGACATTTACCAATGAACTCAAAATATTCATTATAAATCTCCAATTCCCCATCCAACCAAACCGCACATAATAAAAAAAAAATTAATTGTGTTTACATATAAGATATGGCATCTAAAAGCATAATCATAGAACATATAATAAAATTTTATGTAAACCTCTAACAATCATATTTTAATCCTAAGGTCATGGTATATCTAACAATTCATAGTTTCTTTGTAATGATTATTAAAAGCCATAAAATAAATACTTTTATTTCTTTAAACAATTTATTTCTTATCATTTTTTAATATTTTACTATTCATCATTTTTTTTTCTTTTCTTTTTCTTCACTTTTTTTCTTCTTCTTTTTTTATTTTCCTTTTTTTTTTTTGGCATCAAATCAAAACACCAGTTGAAATGGTCCATTTTTTTTCCTTTCTGTTATGGTCGATCATTTTTTTTTCTTTTTACAGTTTATATTTTTCTTCACAACTCTCGTTTGCAATTACTTTAGATTTAGGGCATAAATTATCCCTAAATTGGTCTTTAAAAAAAATTATGGTTCCCTAATTTGACAAAATTCGATATCAACAAGTAATAGATCCTACACACATTTGACACATGGCATATATAAAAAAAGTCATACATGGAAAAATTTGAAGACTTCAAAATTTAGTTTTCTAAATAAAAATTTTCAATTATAGTCAAGGAGAATTAAAAAATGATTATAAATATTCTTCTGCTGACAAATTCTTAAAGGAAACAATTTCAATTGAAATCAAAATAAAATAAAGAATAAATAAATATTCTCTTGCTAGCAAATTTCCTTAATGAAGAAGACAAGTTGCTAGCAAATTTCCTTAATGAAGAAGACAAGTTGCTTAAATCAAGTAACAAAATCTTAGGAAATTCCAAAATTTAATTCCCTAATTTCACCTATAAATAGGGTGACTTCCTTCAATGAGGAGAATTTTGAGGGGTTGAACAAAAACGACTCCACACAAGAAACAAAGCCTCATAAAGAAGAAAATGCTTCACAAAATCTCCTTACAAGTCCAAGAAATCGTAGAAGAACTACACACGTGTTCTTTGCCTTTCAACAAAGTCATTTAGGAATAAGTTACTCTAAGCCCTCAATTGAATTTGAAAACAAAGAAAACATCTTCATCGTCTACACATGCAATCTTCTTCATTCAACAAGTTCATTCGGGAATAAGCCACTTGTGGCTCTTAATTGATCTTCGAAATCAAGAAAATGTCATCGGTTGTCTTCTAAATTGTGATCAAAGTGAAAGAATCATATGAATATATTCTTTTGTAAAAGAATATTACCACAAAGATTGTTCCCCACAATTTATCAATTTTAATAAAATATTTTGTTTTGTATATTTTTCCTATTGTTTTGCTTACATTGTAGGACTTAACGAAATTTGTGTGTATAAATTTATGTCAGGCCCGATGGGACCTCTTTACCTCTCATCTGATCTTCCGCCAAGAAAGTGACCACTACTAAGACAATGACATCTAAAAAGGCTCAAGTTGTGCATGTCAACAAGGTTAGCAAGCAAAATCGACTATTGTATTGGCTACAAAGTTAGCAAGTGAACATAGTCATTTGCTAAAAATGAGGAGGACGCGCAACAATTGCCAACTTGTTATCACCATAGACTATTTGGGGGTAAAGGGGCAAAGTTCTCACGGTAAGAAAAAACATCATTCAACAATGAAGGACATTGGGGATAAGTCCTTATACCCTATTGTTGATGCCAACTCAAGCATCAACTCACCAATTGGGATGTCAAAGCAAGATAACTCCTCCAACCATTCTAGCTTTCTCACTTCTTTGTTCTCAATGACCATGCCAATAATGGAAACGGGCACTGATTACTACCAAAAAGTGCTATTTTGTAGACCTAATTATAATGGTTTTAAGCACCTTTGAGTAGTAATCATATTCATTTAACCCAATTAATTCATTAAGGTCCTTAGTAATTGGTTTTAACCATTTTGTGGCAAGTTTACATGTTTTTATCAGCTTATGAATCAATTCAAGCATGCCAAATGATGGAGGAGCTACTTGGACAAGTTATGGCAAAGCTTTTGGAAGCTCAAATTCATGAAGAACCAAGCTTTGGAGCTCCATAGCCCTTTTCCAAAGTCGTTCAAAGTATGCAAGGAAAGAACAATGGAGAAGAGGAAAACAGAGTGAAGAAAACAGAGGACAGCAGCTGCAGTCTTCTTTCGCACTTTTGGAGCACTTACCGAAGTCCATTTTCTACATTCTATATACCATTTCAAAGCTCAGGAAGTCAAGAATCCAACGCTTCAAACCGTGTACGATTTGGAGCTGAAATGAGGAAGATATGGCCTTCGGAAGACAACTGCTCCAGGCTTGTGCGAAAATTTCGCACAACACCTTCCAAATTCGCACAGCCCATGCGTGGTGCGAATTTTCCTCTGTTTTTGTCGACTCCACTTTAGATATTTTCCTATGTATTTTTTGATGTAATTTCCTTTCTTATCCTTGTAACTAACCAATCACAAGCTTTTGCTTTTGTAAAGACTATATAAGGGGTGGAAATCACCTCTTGGAAGATAGAGAACATGTGTGTTACGTTTTACACTGAGTGATATACAGAGCTCTCTCGTCTCTCTTTTCTTTTTACTATTTTATTTTCTTGGAAGCCAAACAGCCTCTGAGGGCTTTTCCTCAGAGGATGATTGGCTAAAACTTTTAGTTTCTCAAAGTATGGATGTTATGTGATGACTTGGATGCAATCCCATGGAAATTTCTCGCACCTAGAAGGTAAGGTAGTCGTTTTTCATTAAAGGTTCATTAATGCAAAGTTTGGTTTTTATTTCCTTTGGACAACTTCCAACGGCCAATACTTGATAAGCTTTTGGATTTCTATCCATTAGTTATCTCCTACAAGCTATTGGAAGGTGAGGTTTTCAATTCCAAGTTTTGCATTAATCCCTTAGAACCAATTTCAATGGCCATTGAAAGGTGAGTTTATCACCTGGAATGACTTTGAGTTGCCAATATTTGGTAAGCTTTTGGCTTTAGACCATTAGTTATCTCTTACGAGCCATTCAAAGGAAGTCTAAGGTGAATAACCATTGATGAAATTCACTACCATCTGTTTTGCCATTTTAAAGGATTAAAACTTGATTTGCTAAATCCATACCGGTTCGGGAAGCAAGCATCACCATAGTTGCAACCCCAACGCGAGGAGCCTATCCTGATATTTCCAATTTGCATAAGAGCCAGAGCATAGCTATCCTATCTTTGAGAAACTTGTTTTTACACCCTTTCATTTTAGTCTTTAATGTTAGCTTAGATTAGTTTAAATCTTTCTAAAACATTTACATCTTCTTTTAAAGCTAACATCCATAAGAAAATCACCTATTTTCCTAATTTGAATATCACTTGTGTTTGCGAAAACCCTTCCCAGTAAACGATCCTAGAACCACTATGCTATAGTAGCTTGGCTACTTTAGTAATAGTATTTAAGGTATAAATTTTGTTGATACGCCTTTAAAGCTAAGCTACCATGAGTCGAATCAGGCACTAAATTTATGGAAGAACAACTAGTATAGATGGCTCATGCCATTGCTAAACTCACCGGGACCATTGAGGAGAAAGATCTACAAATAGCATATCTCATGAGCAACGTTGAGGCACAAGTATAAAATACAACTAAATCAAGCCAAGAACTTACTCACTCTCCGAAGATTGCATCTATAGGTGATGCATTGCATGCATTTAAGTACAAATCAAAGGGCAAGCCATTAAATCTACCTCAATGGTGTCACTCTTTATCCAAAAACTTCAGGACATGATAACTAACACCATTAGAGTGTAGTATGGTGGACCCTCACAAAGTACACTTGTGTACTCTAAGCCTTACTCCAAGAGGATTGACAACCTACGTATTCCTACGGGCTATCAACCTCCAAAGTTCCAGTCATTCAATGAAAAGGTAAATCTAAAGCAACATATTGTCCATTTCGTTGAAACTTGCAACAATGCAAGTACAGAGGTTGACCTATTAGTCAAACAATTTGTATGATTCCTCAAAGGGAATGTCTTTGGTTGGTATATTGACCTTGCACCCAAATGCATTGATAGTTAAGACCAGATGGAACGTGAATTCCTTAATCACTTCTATAGTACCTAATGAATTGTAAGCATGATAGAACTTGTCAATACTAAGCAAAGGAAAGATGAGCTAGTTGTTGACTACATCAATCGTTGGCATTCCTTAAACCTTGATTGCATGGATAGGTTATCCAAGGTGTCAGTTGTGGAGATGTGTATACAAGGCATGCATTGGGATTTTTTGTACATCCTCCAAGGGATACAACCTTACACCTTCGAAGAGTTGGCTATACAAGCACATGACATAGTGCTTGTTATAAAAACAAATAAAAGTGAAAGCATGTCTATGGAAGAAATTGAAAATGATAACACTTAGGGTAAAAACATCACCGATAAGGATGAAAAGAGTGTGACATCAAATTTTACCACAATTATTTTCAAACCTCGACACTCAAGTGATGATTCTTAAAGCATGAGCCCAAATTGTATATTGTTCCTACCCTACAAGAGCTTAAACTGTAGTAGCAAACAAAGAAAAAAAATATTTCTTAGCAAACTTCTTAAACCAAGGAACAAACTATTTGCATTAAAGAAGTCAAATTAAGATATTCTAACCTAAAATCTCCAACTTCTCTAAATGTAAGTTTTTTTTTTTCTCTAACATAAGGCATTCTCAAAAGGAAGAAGCAACCCATAAGCTAAATCCAAGAATGAAGCTTCAAAAGTCAAGATCAAACTCCAAACATTCTTCAACAAGCTTGCGGAAGAATATCAAACATGATACAAAAGTGTCATTCATCCACCTTCAAAACAAAAGAAAACAAAGTCGAGTTCTTAAAAACACTCGAGGAAATTATTAATAAGTTTACTTGAGATTAAGTCATCTTTGACCTTCAATTAAATTTTGCTCCAAGAACATGTGTGTACCACCCTTGGATTAAAATTAAGTCTAAGGTTGTCACATTCTTCAACAAGCCTATGGAAGAATATAAAAAATAATACAAAAGTGTCATTCATCCACCTTCAAGGCTGAAAATCAAGACGAAATCAAAAGACTTTCTATCATTCTCCAAAATGCTTAAGAATGGTCTTCACAAGTTTAGTTGAGAATAATTCATCTCCAACCCTCAATTAAACATTTTTCCAAGAGCATGAAAATATCGCCCTTGGATCAAACTCAAGACAAGTGACGTTCCTAGCTTGCATGAGCTTAAACTGCATAGAGCATAAAAATAAATAAATAAAAAGTTCTCCTAATTTGAAAACCTAAAAAGCAACTTAGGTAAAAATTAGGACATATGTTCGTAAGATTTTTTTTAGTCTTGGAAAAAGTTAGAGCACAAAAAATAAATAAATAAATAAGAACTATAGTTAACTTGAACCTTTCTCTTTGAACCCACATAGGCAACTTAGGGAAACTACATGAGTTTAGTCACTACCCAAAAAAAAAAAAATCTCCTTTTATAAATAAGTTTGGCTAGCAAATACTAGATTTATTACATTTCAATAAAAATGAAAGGAGAAAATGGATGGTGAAACTACAATCACAATAATCACACCCACACCAAGCATGCAAGCTCGTCACATTGAGTCCTTAAGGCTTCTTAAAGCGTCTCCAAGGTCTTGGTATTGACATCAGTAAGCATAAGGGTTTGGGTAGTAGCGACATATTCTTCCTTTAGACGAGAAATGTCATTTTGTTTATTGACTAAATTCTCATCGATCTCCAAGATTGAGTTATGGAGGCGTTCTCTTTGTATATCTAGTTGCTCCAACTCCTTCTTAAGTGCATCCTACTTAGTGTCAAGAGTAACAAAGTCAATATTTAATGATTGATGACGTCTAACCTCCACGCTCTCAAAGTTTAAAGCATCAACAATCTGAGATGCAACAATAGCTAAACGCTCATTTTGTACTTCGAAAGACAACTTCGTAGAGTTAGCACGTTGCACTACATCAAAGCAATCCACACTTACCATGTACTTCTCAATCTGAGACTTTAATGGTAAAGAGTCTACTCTAATCTTCACAATAGCATTGAAAAACTCATCAATTTTTCCTTCCAATAATGGAAAACATTCATTAGAAGTTTTGAGAACCATTTCTTTAATGTTCTCACCTATCATACGTGTTGTCTGATGTTACACTATAAGTGCTTCTTGGCATTGTGCATCAAGGATGATTTGTTCCATATCAAATGTGTGAACAAAATTGAGAGAGGCCACAGGAAGGGTATTAGGGAATAGGGACTGTTGTCTAGCAATCAAATCTATAATAGTTAAAAGTGTCAATTCATCATATGTGGTATTCTCAATGGCGGCCTCTTGATCTTGAGATTCAATCAAAACATCACTTGAGATGTTAGTAATACCTTCATCACCTAAATGGAAATGGGGTAAAGGTAATAGAATGATAGAATGATCTTCTCATTAGATAGTCGAGTTGATGGATGTTGACCCCTTAGTACTATCAACATTTTCAAATTGGTCTTTAAGAAAAGTATTATCACTCTCATCAATAAGCTAATTGTCATCTTTAACCTAGGGGCAAAATATTTTTGTTAGCACCAATGTGTTAAAATAAAATAAAAAAAATCTTTATTGCCAAGGTCCATTGGTTGAGTAGAGAATGGAACATTAGCAAAGAAGACATCTACATCAAGCGAATGGGAGTTAGTCTCATCATAGTACACAAGGTTGGGTCTAGTCTTTTGACGTTTGAGGTGACATTCACTTGTATCTTTGGAACCATCATTTGATGCATGAAGAACTTGTGCATCATTATTTTGCTTAAAAGTCGGGTGACAAAGACCATTACCACCATAAAAAATAGTTCTCTCATGCTCCAAGTGTGTGGAGACATTAGTTTGATGATCACCCACTGAGTGCTTAGAAGAAGCTCTTGAATCATTAAGTCATCAAAGTTCCCCTCAACGTTGTCCCTAACATTCCTCTTAGTAGAGACGCTTGAGTCGATCTTGCGCATTCTACTCTCCAAATAATTTAAGGGTATTAGTTGAGAAGAATCAAAAGAGGGCTCTGATGATTGAGAATTCTTTAAGACTATGACAATCTGGCATAATAACTCTAGAGTAGGTACCAAGCCTAGTGCATGACTCCTAATGTTGATACACTGTCACTAAAGTTCCAGTGTCGACAAACCTTTGGCAAACCCCCCCGGAACATCTTGAGGATACCCAAACTACCTATAAAACTGGTGAGGATAATACAATTGGATTACCTAATGGTTACCTTGTCGCAAAGATAAATAGCTAGAGCGAAAACTTATGAGATAATAGACTCATTATCAGTCCAATAAATGCTCTCTCTGTGTCATAATGCCAAGTGGTCGAACTTTACGCCTTTGCTAGACATTATCAAAGCATGCACTTGTGAATCTTTGAAACACTTAGCAAAAAAACTCGTTGGTGTAATGAGTCATCAAGAGGGAATAGTTCTAAGAAGGAGAGATAAAATGGGTATCAAAATATTAGCCTAACCATCTGTATAAATAGTGAATGGGGAAAATAGATGCATTAATCTCAAGCTTCGAAAAACAAGTGATTTCATTCAAGCCATTATAAATGTTCGCTAATACCGAGACAACGAGGCTAATTGTCTTACCTTGAACCATTCTACTAACTACCTTGAAGCCTTTAGGATGAATCAAATTGACACCCTCCCCAAGAAGAATAAACTTGTAGAACCAACATGCAAGGAAAGCAACCAAATAAGTTTCCTTAACATCTTCCTTAGCCACGCCAAGGTCGTCAAACACCTCTATTTCTGTTGAGTACAAGATTCAACTGGATCAATATTCCTAAAAGGATTATGAGTCTCCTTAGGTCTCTATGTCTTGTTCATTGTAATCATCTTTAGGGGTTTTGCATACTTTATGGAGCCTTTGTACCAAAATGAAACCTAAGAGGCTATCTTGACTGAAGACTTCACCTTTATCTTAGAGCAAATTCAATGATGTGCAAGGAATAAGTTTCAACAACTTGGTGGGAGTAAGGACTTCGATAGTTTTTCCGCGCTCAGTACCATCTTATCATAAAAAATCCGGTGATGGGTAGTTCAACAATGTGACATAAGCCCCAAAGGGAGTTGGAAACCTCTCTAATGGAACTATGCAAGGTATTCTCTTGAATACCATTATGCATTCAAGTCAAGTCAATTTACATTGGTGAAGACTTAACACATAAGTGTCAAAAATATGATACTGCTTCGCATCAAGGCTACAACTGGATTACATGAGGGTCAAACTTTAAATATTTATCTTTTTTAATGGATATATAAATTTGTTAAAATCCTTTTTTTTGTGAAAAATAAAATAAAATAACCTGAAAACGAATTCGCCTCTACAAACGATGAAGGTCAACATGTGTTTAGGAATGGTGAGTCTTTTCCTTCTTTAACAAAAAAAAAAAAAAGACTTATGGGCTTGGAAATTGACTTAGGGTGAAAGACTTCTCGTGAAAGAATTCAAGTTGGACGACTTCTCAAATTAGGTTGAAGATCATCCCAAAATTGAGAGAATTCTTTGAGAGAGTTCAAGCTGGGTTTCTCAAATTTTTTCCAACCTAATTTGAGGAGTCTAACTTGAATTCTTTCACAAGAAGTCTTTCATATATATATATATATATATATATATATATATATATATATATATATATATATAGGGAGGGTAAATTGGAAGGGAAAGGAAAGTGGATAGTCAAATTAGAAATTTTCGTGTTAGCACAAAACCTTTCTTTGATGCCAAGTGGAAAGAAAGAAAGGAAAGGAAATAATATCTAGAAAAGTGGGAAAGAGATATTTTAAAATAGGAAACTTCCTATTAAAAATATTTCTTTGAAAAAATAAAATAAAAATTGAAGGGTAACTTCAAGACCCACCTCATATACATTACTAGGCATGTATGTGATAAGTCTTGAAATGGGGGCACTTCTAGACATCAAAATCTTTAGTGAAACAAATTATCACTAAATTGGTCTTTAAAAAAAAAATTATGGCTCCCAAATTTGACAAAATTCAAGATCGACAAGTGATAGATCCTACACACATTTGACTTGTGGCATATGTAAAAGAGGTGACACATGGTGAAATTTGGAAGACTACAAAATTTAGTCTTCTAAATAAAATTTTTCAATTGCAATCAAAGGAGGATTAAAAATAATAATAAATATTCTCTTGTTTACAAATTCTTAAATTGAATAAATATTTCAATTGAAGTCAAAGAGAATAAAGAATAAATAAATATTCTCTTATTGGCAAATTTTCTTAATGAAGAAGACAAGTTACTAAAATCAAGCAATTAAATCTTAAGGAATTCCAAAATTTAATTCCCTAATTTCATCCTTCAGTGAGGGGGCCTTGGGGGGGTCAACAAAAAATGACTTCATAAAAGAAACAAAGCTTCACAAAGAAGAAAAATCTTCACAAAATCTCCCAACAAGTCCAAGAAATCGTAGAAGAACTACACATGTATTCTTCGTCTTTCAACAAAGTCATTAAGGAATAAGCTACTATAGGCCCTCAATTGACTTTGAAAATAAAGAAAACATTTTCATCGTCTACACATGTGATCTTCGTCGTTCAATAAGTTCATTAAGAAATAAGCCACTTGTGGCCCTCAATTGATCTTTGAAGTCAAGAAAACATCATCATTGTCTTCCAAATTATGATCAAGATAAAAGAATAAGAGTGATATATTCTTTTGTAAAAAAATATTACCACAAAGATTGTACCCCATAATTTATCAATTTTAATAAAATATTTTGTTTTGCATATTTTTATATTGTTATGATTACATTGTAGGATTTTAAGAAATTTTTGTGTGTTTTTCAAGCATTTGAGTGATCTTAATATGATGAAGCCATTGAATCGATCTCCAATCACAATTACAAATCTTAATTCTCTACTTTTCTTCAAGTTCCTGTCTCCAAGTTCCTCATCAAACACCATTTCTAGATCTTGATCTAAATTCCTTATAACATTATAAGTCAATTTGAAGTCAACTTCTAACTGAGGAGTCAATTGCAGCCACTAATCCTTCCTTAGACAGTGTAGCCATCAAGGATATTCATGACGATCTATGCACCTTGTTTTTTAGGGTTTAATTTGAGAAGTGCACGAAATTTAAATTTAGCATTTCAAATTTGTGGCTTTAGATTATTTTTTTTCTACATTTAAGGTTTGATTTGGAAATTTACTGTTTGAATTGGGAAGTGCTATCATTAGTATTTTAATTTATTATTTTAAGAAGTGTGTCAATGGACTTTAAAAAAATGGATATTAATTAATATATGTAAAAGGCATTATTATTTAATAAAATTTGAAGAGATTGAATTACAATTAATGAAATGAAATGATATGATAAGAAAAAATAGGTTAAGGGCTTTTAAAAAATTTTCAACTAAGTTTGATTAGTAATAATTTGAAGATAATTAAAATAGATCATTTTGTAGAAAGCTTAATTGAAATTAATGAAGGTTTTTAGAATAGAAACATATTTAAAAATTTTAGTTAAGATTAATAATTAGATAATAAGGTAAGATGTTGAGGTAAGGATATCGGTCACTCAAAGGAAAGGTAATGTACCATCATGCATTGAGTTTTACTTTTTCCATTTAATAAAAAATTAAAAAATTAATTAATTAATTAAAAATTTTAGTTGGATTAAACAAGCCAACTAAAATTGAAACCTGGCATATAGGGCTGTTATTAACAACCTTTAGGCAGTGAACAGAAACCTCTTTCATATTTTTATTTAAAATGAGCTACTAAGAGGCATAGAACCTGTGCACACTAAATCAATACTCAAAGTTCGCCTACACAATCTGTATTATAATTTACAAGTCCTGCCCCGCTTTCCCGTCATTTTCAAACAATAGCCTTCCACACTGGCATCACCATCATCCCCTCCTCTCAAATGGTGTTATTTATTGCGTTTAAGATCATAAAATATTCAGTAGCACCCCTAGTGCTCAAATATATTTTTATCTACTAAAAGGAAATTCAAATACATTCTATACACCAATCCAAATTACAGAAATCTTGCCCTAGAAGGCTAGCACAACCGAGAAATATTAAACCTAAAAATAAAAATAAAATAAAATAAATGAAGAACAGACCCAAAGTGAGTGCCAAAATGGAACATCAAAACACGAGATCGAACCAGTCTACCAAGACAATCCTAGTCCGGCATTTGCATATGCAAGGATTCTGGCCAAATTAACACTTGAAGCCATGGCAAATTGACAAAACAATGATCAGGATCAAGGCAATAATGATACCAAGAACAATCAGTTTTATCTTCATATTCTGCATCCACATTTTCCTCCTCATCTTAGTACCCTGTTGCCTAAAATCTTGTGCCTGCACCACAGCATCATTTTAAGCAAATCAAAAGTCTATCATCACTGGAACACCTTTCAGAAAAGGAAGATTAAACATATAGAGAACAACCAGTGCTACTGCAAACATAATATATATATTTACACACACACCCCGATATTCCCCCTCTAATCAATATTACAAACATTATTCCCTGATCTGATGGACCCTTCCATGACCCAACTCAGAATATCAATCCGAGACATTCATGGTTTCAAGAGTGGGAGTCATATTCTTTTGAAATAGCAGTCACCCCACCCAAATCATACACTGCAAAATGTCTCTTGCAGTTAAATGAGCTCCACAGTATTATGCTGTTTGAATTGGGATATGGACTAACCTGTGAGCGAAGGTTCTCAGTTTTATCAACCAGCAGCTCAATCTTCTCACCACGGTCAAGAACCTGCAAAGAGGAAGAATCTACTTCACCAATGTACACAGAAAATCCAAAGTATGAATGGCAATGACAAAAGTTGCACTTCAAAAATCATATTATCTAGTGGTTGTAGTGTCAAGGTCACTTAGGGGACAAATAATTTCAAAACAGGCAAAGCACATGTAGCATACAAGTTATGCCATCTTAGGTCAGTTTCAAATCACATGTAAAGTTACCACAGAAACTAGCAAAACTGCCTTACCTTCTCAATATTTTCCATCATCACTCCCTTGACTTCAGAAACCTGAGCCTTTACTTTTGCGAGTTTGCTGATCTCTTCAGGATGATCCACACAGTACTGCATATGCTCCTTCAGTTTGGGCCTACCATATTGACCAAAAAAATTAAGCAAATTCTCCAGAGAAATATAGGTAGATCTGTCATGAGAGTAAGAAATGACAATAATCACCCAAACTCTTTGTTCAGGCCATTGGCAACAGCAGTTGCAGCCTTCCCACCACCATATCTCTTGTTGAAATCATCTTTAACTCGCTCCAAAAAAGCAATGGGAATTTGTCTGCCAGCAGACTCAACTGCAACTACACAGTAAGCTGCAAGACTCAACATGGAGAGGCAAGATTAATACCAGATTCATACATGAGGCCTGGGAATTATGAACAAAGTAATAAAGATCTCAACTCAAATAGATCAAAACACTGGGCAGGGGATTGTTTCAATTCCATCAGATGTTCTCACAATTCTTTTAACCACTCTCTTGCATTTTCCTCTAATTTAACAACACTCCAAAGAACTTAAAAAATGTTTTTAAAATGAAAGGTAACAAAATGCAATGCATTGAGTTGCTATAACCTGATGAATCCTGCATTTCGAACTGTATGAATTCATTCAAATTAGCAAGCAAGAATTCTTCTGTGAGCAGGAGCTTCAGAGGAACCAATGACATCATATCATTGTTTACTATGTCATTCTACTGTTCCTAACAACTTTTGACTGGAGATGCAGAGACCACAATACAGGAAAAACCACCAGCAATGCAAATTAGATACAGAGAAAATATGATTCTAGGAAGAGCTGGGAACAAAGATCTGAAAGTTAAACACTGGAAACTTTATTCTGGAGCCCAGATTGGGTGTAAGCATACTTCAGAATGGCCAGAAATACAGGTTTGCTCGTCTCAATACTAGTTTCTTGATATGACAACTTGTGAGAATTATCATCAAGTCCAACAAAGCTACAAAACTATACTTACACCATATCAAAGGATATAAAGACAAATGAATAGGGGAAGAAAAGTTCAACAACACTTGTCTCATGATTCCATTGTCTGATTAAATGTTGTTATCAAAAGTGAAAGATGCCTCCAAGACAGCAGGACCATACGTGGGATGTGATACCAGATACTTACGAGACCCCCCCACCCCCCAAAACCAAAAAAAGGAGTTACCCTGATGAAGCAAAGATATGTATTCACCATTTGCCTAACTTAGCCTACAATATAAAGTGCATGGCAAAATGAGCTCATATTTTATTCTAATAATACTCCAGCTTGAAATAATCCTTTATTCCAGATAAAGGAACAATTTGATACTAGTACTTTAAAAGCCTACTTTAAAAGCCTACTTCAAAATACTGAAGACATTGTGTGACATGCACAAGGTCCCCCTCCATCTACACACCGAAACAACCAACAAATCCTTGCTCCCCCCTACCCCCCATGATGACAACAACAACAAAAAAAAACCCAAAAGAAAGAAAGAAAAAAAAAAGGGAAAGAAAGAAAGAAAGAACCACCACTGCTAGTGCAGGAGGAACCAACTTGAATCTGGTAAACCAAAATATATAATTTATACATAACAAAGTCAGGCCTTAGAATTTAAACAAAATTTCACTGGCATATTATCAGTTTCAAAATGGAGTAACAACAAAACCAGGAGAAGATCAGTAGAGTGGTAGACAGTTAGAGAGAGAGAGAGGCGAGGGCATTGAGAGTAATTATTTTAAAGGAAAAAAGTTGAATGAGAAGAAGAAAATTTAATAATTAAATAAATCATTATAGACCATGTACACAAAATAGAATTTCTTTTTTTTTTTTTTTTTTTTTGATAAGCACACAGAAAATATTATAAAGTGATACAAAAGGGAAAGGCTAAAGCTCACCAATGTATACCGGGAGTATACAAAGAGGGCCAAGTGAAAAGAACAAAGAAATGAGGGCAATCAGAGAAAAACAATACCTTCCCACATCTACTTAGCTCCTAAGTGATCCAAGATTTCCACACCTTCAAAAGCCCTCCAATTTCTTTCAAGCCAAATAGTCCACGAAAAAAAGAACGGGAGAGCTAACCAAGCTTTCTTTCACCTTTTTCCTACTTGAACCACATTCTAACTTAGAAACATCAATCTAATTGAAGAATGCATCACCCATTACAACCTAAATAACGAAAAAACCAACTGCCAGAAAATTCCAGCTATAATACAATAAAAAAGCATAGAGTCAATGGATTCATCCACCCTTTTACACAAACAATATCTATTTACTAAAGACAAACACTCTTCAAATGGTCTAATGTCAAGATCTTTCCCCAAGTTGTTTCCCATGCAAAAAAACCAACTCTCATCAAGACCCACGAATTCCAAAGAGCTCTAGATGAGAAAGCCTTTGAACCACTATTGCTAGAAAGAGAAGAAAGCTTTAACAAAGAACTTTTCATTCCTTGAAACCAACCAAGTCATTCCATCCTCTGCATCACGCCTAATCAAATGCCTTTGAATTTTCTGCACGAAGGCCTTTGTTATCTCTAACTCCCATTCATGGAACTATCTTGAGAAACAGAGACTAAAGTGGCCTAGTTCACCATCCTACTCCCATTTATCTACTACCCACAACACCTTTGAGTTGTTAATGACAAATAAGGTGGGGAAAGACTCTTTTAGCAAGGTGCCGCCACACCACTTGTCCAACCAAAATTTGTTTCTCCTCTCATTCCCAACAAAGAATCAAACTCTACAAACAAAAACCTCCCAATTTTTTCTGGTAGCCTTCCAAAAAGCAACCCCATAACCCTCTCTAGGCACCCTAGAACTCCAACCTCCTACTTCCTCCCCAAACTTGCCAACAATCACTCACTTCCACATAGCTCCCTTTTTTTTTTTATCAAAACCGAACAATTGTATTAAAATAGAAAAACATGAGAAGGATGAGAAGTCCTCCCCAAGATGTACAAACCTGATAAAAAAAGTAAGGAAACCTCCGCTAAACCAGGAGGGCCATACAAAAAGACAAAAGGCATATGCACATATAATGAACCCAGACCTTGTAGACCCAACCCTAAGGAGTGCAAATCGACAGCCAATTAAGCTAAATTACTCTCAAATGATAGGGTTTAAAAATGTTTGTATAGTAAGCCCACAAAGAAACATAAAACTGAAGAGAATCCCACATCAACTTTGACGTCCTCCAAGTGTCCTAAAAAATTCTAGCGTTCCTCTCTCTCCACACAAGCTACAACAAAGAGAGACACGCTATCTTCCAAAGAGTCCTACCTCTATTAGAATTCCCAAAACACTTGAAGGAGATCACCATCATATCGCGAATACCGCCTGGCTGAACCCACTCCATCCCTGCCTAAGAAAATATCTTATGCCACAAGCCCAAAGTGATCAAATAGTGCAAGAAAAAATGATCAATTGTCTTATTACTCCCCCTACAGAGGATGCACCAATTAGGGCTAAGGGCTTTGTAAGGTCTCCTCAACTATAGCATGTCATTAGCATTTACCTTCTTATGTGCCACTAACCAAGCAAAGGCGTTGACTTTAGAAGGGACTTTTGACTTCCACAAAAAATCAACAAGGTAGAAAGGAAAAGAATCTGAGAAATTGGATAAGACTGAAAAAAATGAGTTTAATAAGAAAGCTCTTGAAGAGGACGAAACCCAAGCTTTCGCATCTAGAACAGAAGGAGATAAATAAACACTAGAAAGTAGAGACAATAGTCTTTCAAAAACTCCGCATCATATAGATTGCGACAAAAGGTTAAATCCCAAGACAAAGAAGTGTTATTACCCAAAATAGCTGAAATAGGAAGGTTTTTGGTTGTGGTGACTCTAAATAGTCTTGGAAATTGTAAGCAAAAAAGTTGATCCCCCCACCACAGATCTTCCCAAAAATGAATTTTGGTCCTATCACCCACGACAAAGCACATGTGTGTGGAGAGCAAATGTGCAATGGCCTTCCAAGAGCAATGATGTGACCATCTAACTATATTGTTGGCATCACATCCATTCGGATGTATCCCATTGATACTCAAGATAACTTGGTATTAGAGGGCATAACTTTCCTTAGGGTACCTCTAAAGCCATTTCCCTAATAAAGCTTGGTTCCTTAGAGAAATTTTCCCAAACCCTAAGCCACCAAACTCCTTAAGCTTACAAACTAAATCCCACTTGACTAAATGATCCTTTTTACCCTCCCCCGAACCTGACCAAAGAAAATCTCTTTGTAATTTCTCTATCCTTAAAGCAATTGAAGCCAAAATCTTAAAAGAGAGAGAAAGTAGTTCGGGATGTGCGACAAACATGACTGAATTAGGATGATTCTACCACCTAAGGATAAAAAGGTTTTTTTTCCATCCATCCAACCTCCTAGAGACTCCATCCAACATCGGGTCCCAAAAAGAAATCGAATTTGGGTTCCCCCCTAAAGGAAGACCCAAATACGATTAAGGCCAATCAAAGACTGCACAATCAAGCAAAGAAGCCAACCTGGCTATTTGACTTTGGCTAATATTGATTCTATAGAGTGCTCTTATTTAGATTAATCCTTAACCCTGACAAACACCCAAACACCAACAAAATTAGCTTAAGAGCTTGCAGCTCTTCCAAGGATGCTCTGGAAAAAAAGATAGTGTCATCCACGAATTGTAAATGAGACACCCTAGTCCTATCTCTACCCACCAAAAGCCCCTTTAAATCACCTCTCTCTTCTGCCCTCAGAATCAATCCACTTAAAACATCAACCACAATGATGAAGAGAAAAGAGGAAAGAGGATCTCCTTGTCTTAGGCCTCTAAAAGCCTTATCTCAACCCTTAGTATTACCATTCACTAAGATTGCAAAAGTCGCCGAAGATAAACACCCCCTTATCCAAGACCTCCATCCTAAGCCTTTTCAAAAACATGATCTAAAAAATCCCAATCAACATGGTCATAGGCCTTTTCAAAATCAATTTTGAAGACCACCTCTTCCTCTCTTGATCTTCTCTTTTCATCCACCAATTCATTTGCAATCAAGACGACATCCAAAATCCGTCTACCCTCAACAAAAGCACCTTGAGTAAAAAAAAAAAATGGTGTCTTGGAGAACTTTACACAAACGTCTTGAGAGTACCTTGGCTATGATTTTGTACAAACCAGTAACCAAACTGATGGGTTTGTAATATGAGATCCTACTTGTTTGACTCTTTTTTGGCACTAGAGCAATGAAGGTGGCATTCGTGCTTTGATTGATTATCCCATTATTGTGAAACTCTAAGAACACTCTTAAAAGATCATCCTTAATCGTCTCCCAACACTCCTGATAAAAACCAATTGTGAAACCATTTGAACTAGGGGCCTTTTCCTTGCTTAGATGCAACACGGCATTGTGAATCTCCTCTTCCGAGAAAGGGCGATTCAGCCACTCGGCACTCTCTGCTGAAATAGGAGACCAATCCAAACCTTCTATCCTCCAATAGCCATGTAAAGGCTTGGAGAATAATTTCCCGAAATGGCACTTAATCTCCTCTAAAATGCTTTCAATGTTATCTAAAACTACCCCATCTTCTAACACCAAGGACTTAATGAACTTCCTATTCCTCCTGTCATTTGCCACCTTATGAAAAAACTTAGAATTGCAATCCCCTTCCTTTATCCAATTGATTATAGATTTCTGCCTCCAAAACACCTCTTTCTTTAGCAATACCTCTTCCAGTTCCCCCTTCCTTAAAAGTCCTTGCTGCTAGTTCAAGAGAAAAATTCCCTTCTTGCTCCTTCCCATCCAACCCCACTATTTCCAAAAGAATATTTTTCTTTTTTTCTTTTAAGTCTCTAAAAGTCTCCTTATTCCACTCTTTCAATTTTGACTTGATAAACTGTAATTTTTTCATGAATTTGTGACCTTCCCACCCTTCAAAACGACACTCACTCCACCAACAACCTAATTTATCCTTGAAAGCTGAATGAAGCAACCACGTGTTTTCAAATCTAAAAGGTGTCGGCCCCCAAATAAAAGGATTGGTGTTCAACACAATTGGGCAATGATCCAAAGTCAATCCGGGGCCAGCTTTTTGGATGCAATAAGGAAAATCAAACTCCCACTCACTAGAAAATAAGAATCTATCCAACCTTTTGCAAACCGGGTTCTCTTGCAAATTAGACCAAGTGAAGGATGCATTCCTAAGAGGCAGATCAATTAACTCACATTCTCTTATAAAATCATCAAAGTCCCTCATGCTTGGGGTTACCTTAGAGCCACATAACCTTTCTGAAATTCTTCTTATGACATTGAAATCCCCACCAACGCACCATTTCAAAAAGGTTAGGCCTAAAAGATCTTGAAGTTCCAACCAAAAATCCTTTCTAAAGTATGACGAATTGGGACCATAAACTGAAGATAAGCCAAAACGACCCTTTGTCCTCAAACTCTAACTTGACTGTGACTGAGAAAGACCCTAAAACAACCTCTAGGCACTTGAACGTCACAACATCCCAAAATATTGTCACTCCTTCCAAAGCCCCACTAGTTGGAAGAACAACCCATTCTTTGTTTCTAACCTTCCACACACTACCCACAAACCTTCTATCACACAACTCCCTCTTTGTTTCCTGCAATAGAACAATATCCGGATTTCCATGACAACGAAGATCCTTCACTACCGTTCTTTTCTTTCTAGAACCAAGGCCTCTAGTATTCCAACTGATGATTTTCATAAAAATGAAAAAGCCCAAAAACCACCAAAGGACCTAGAAGACTAAGGAGACCTAGGGACAATGGAAGAGGGTCTATTCTTCCTTCTGGAATAGACCTTTTCCACAAAACTGCCATTACTTTTGGTGAACTGAAATCTACCCTCATTGTATTTGACAATCTTGACATTCAACGATCCCAAAACCGACTTAATAGAATCCATTTTTGAAGGAGAGATACCTTCACAAAGAAAATCTTCCAACTGTGCAGAATTTGACTCCAAAGACATACAACTCTCTGAGACAAAGCTTCACTAGGGTTGTTTTGAGATACGCTAAGCACCAAAACACCCTTTAACTCTTGGCTAGGCTTGACAGCTGGGGACATCACACCTTTAAGATAGGATACAACCCCAATAGAACCAGAAGGGAACTTGTTAACCCCTAAAAAAGTAGGTCGACAAAGATAAGGGGTGGGGGGCCGAAAAAGGTACAGAAGGGTCAGGGAACCGCAGAGAAAAGATGGGGGATAAAGGAGAAGAAGACAAAACAGAAGCCCCCTCTAAAACCCAACCTTTAACCATGGAAAGAGGAGTAGAAGTCAGTACCTGGAAATGACTCCCACAGTGTTGAAGACCCTCTCTGACCTCAACCCCTTCTGGACCACCCCAGGAACAAGATTGATTTAGGCTCAAAGCTCCCTTTTCCTCCTCTATCGGCCCTTGAGCTTTTGGCTGCCTTGTTCCTCCCAAGAAAGTGACATTCTGCATCTCTTTCCCCCAAAAAATCTCAGCTTTAAGGAAAGCTTACTCTCTTGAAGACAAGAATCACTATTTGCTACAACACACCCACTCGATGAAGTCAAAAGCTTCTCAAAAGAGGAAAAAGGGGGCACACTTCTTGAACGACTATTGCCCATCTTTCTTCTTGGGCTGAGAAGGGGCATTGGCACACAAAAAGTGGGATTGAGGCTCTTTGGGAAAGCTTCATTAGACCCAACTTCCCCTAAAGCCTCTAGCATCTTGTACTTGTTGCAGATCAGGGTTCTCTTTCTAGGGCTAGTGAAATGAGCTTGCTTATCAGAAGGGATAACTTTTAGCCCAAAGTCTTTAACACGAAGTGGGCCTCCTCCAAAGTGGTCCTTGCCCTCACAATAGTGGGTATCCTTTCCCTTTTGGAAACACCAAGGTAAACCTCTTCCATTCCACAGAAAAAAACCAAAAACCATATAAATGGGCCTGTAGCATTACTTTGAAGCTCCAACTTATAACTCCTGCCCCCTTCCTTTCACTCTTCCCAGGCACCTTTAGGCAGAAATCCTTCACCCTACAAGCAACGCCACAAAACTCCTTTCTCTAAATCTAATCCAACTTGAAAAGCCTCGGCTCCTTTCCAACACCGTGCCAACAAACTTAACTTTCACCACCTTAATAAAAATCACAAAGGATTTTGACTGCACCACAAACCAGCCTTTTCCTTCCTTCATGTCTACCATCATGAGCTCTTACCACTGCAATTAATACCCAAGTACCATGTACACAAAATAGAATATCATGAAAACATGTGGCAAGTCTAGTGACAAGCAAACACACAGAAAGCAACTATACTAGTCAGTGGGCCTTTTCCTCTTTTTTCCCTTTCTTGGGAGTTAAAATTCCTGCATTGAGCTACAAAATTGTTCATTGACCTACAAAAACTACAATGTTTCACATAAATTTCTCAGGGTAAGGTCCAAAATAGGTTTGTTAGAGGCTCATCGCATGTTCTTGTCTTTCTTGCCAAATAGGAAGTGCCACTCTTAGCCGAAGTAAACCCTAAGTAACCACTATTAGCAACACAAGGCTGGGTCTCGAATAAGCAACTACTAAGGCCATTGCATCTAATGCACCTTCAGTATATGGATCCACAATCGGTATTTGCTCCCGAGCAGATATATGCTTTTCTAATGTCCTTCAATATTAACTTTTCAAGTGAAAACAAGGCCAAACTTCAGAATTTTGCAACAATGTTAAGAGGAACTGCAGTAAGAAGGACTCAAACTTCACTATGGTACATTGCTTCACACAGTAGAACATAAAAAATTAAAATCACATGAGTTTGATTACAACCAAGGGGGCAAAAGTATCCTACTTCACACGACATATAAGTCTGCAGAATCACATGAGGCTTCACTCTCCTTTCTCCATGTAAAATAACAATGATAGTAATTATATTTCCATTTTAAAAAGATAGTTGAACAAGCTAGTAAACCTAAGAACTTAAAAACAAAAGCCCCACGCACACACTCACAAGGCTGCAGAATCACACTATGTTTCATATTCCTTTCGCTGTATGGAATAATAAGGATAGAAAGACAATTAAAATTTCATCTTAAGGAGACAGTCAAGCAAATTAGTAAAGATTGACAATTTACACTAGATGTCATACACAGAGAGAGAAAAAGAGACACCCATCATAAAACAAAGCAGCCCAGCTAATTATAGTACAACAAAAGCAAGAACCAATTCTTGAAGTTCTACAGGGTACACAAAACAGAGCAAATAAACCTCTTCAAATTTTGGTCCTTGAAGCTAATGTAGTTGAGAAGACCTATCATCATCTAATCAACAACCTATAACCCCCACTCATGAAAAAAATACAAGGATCAAGTCAAAAAGCATCGAGGAGGATCGATTCCAAAAGATCCAAGAGCGTCTTCAACAGCATATACTAAGAACTAGATAAACTATGAATGAAAAAAGCCAACTTTGCTTATCAGATCAATGTGTAAATGCATGGCCAACCTTTCAACCAAGTATAAAACATGTACAACTAAACCAATAACACAGTTACGTTCACCACAAAAATTATTAATTTCTCAAAGGCCTAAGAAAACTTCTGGATGCTGGAGGACCTGGACGGCAGATTTAAGATTCAAATTTTCTTTTTTTCCAACCAAGAAATTCAAACGTAGACAATGATTGGAGGTCTTTCGTCTGTTGTGGTCCGACTTCTTTTAACATGATCTAAAATATTTGGCATTAAATTTCACTTGTTTGCTACGAAAAATGAAACTAAAAGAAAATCAATTAGAAATCCGAATCTTCATTACTACTTCTTTATTATTTGGAGCCTTGTATGAAAACCAAGGGACCATTCAGCCAACCAATTTAATTTAATTGAGCCGAGTTCACCCTTTTCCAAAAACTAATTCAGTAGAATAGATAAGAATCAAATAGTCTTTTTCTTCTTCTTTTTTTTCCCCATTTTCATCAACGACCAATGACCATTAAGGTATGTCCAAATCCATCTTGTAGAGGCAATCAAAAAACAAAGCAATAAAATTTAAAAACAAATTATATCACAAATCAAACAACAAATCCGCAGCTTCTATGATCAAAACACATAAGAAAACCACCATTCCAACAAAATCAAACGGTCAAACACGCAGATCGCACAAGAAAAGGTCAGCCGAAACAAATCAAGATCCGACATCGAAAGAGAACTCACTGAAGCCATTCTCAACGAGGTAATTAAAGGTATGGCCATCGCAATTGTAGGTGAACTTGTTGTTGCTGGCCGGGAGCTTCTGAAGGCATTGAGCGGCGATGCTGGTGAAATTGCCGGTGAACTCAGTGTACTCGGCGAGGATCACCGTGCCACGGGCCACAAAGCTGTAGATCAAAGACTGCTGACCCACCATTTCCCAAACCCTAACCCTAGAAGTTGCAGAGAAAGAAAAAGAGAAGAAAAGGGCTAGATTTGCGCTCCTCTATTTTTCAATGTTGTTATGGTGGTGAGGGAGTGGGAGAGAGAGAAAAATTGTAGCGGAGACCAAATCCTATATTTGTAGCGTCATTCCGAAATTGTAGAGAGAAACGTGTCTTGCTTTCCTCATAATTTTCAATTATATTTTTAAATTCCAGGTTAAAGAATAAAAGATGACTCTCTCCCTAATATAATTTTCCAGAACACACTTTATGTATAAGAAATTAATTATACAAGGCATTTTATACAGAAACTACCAGCTTATCCTTATGATTTCTTTTTGGATTTACAGTGCTTTCGTCATTTATGATATGTACGTTATACCCAATATTTTAAATTTAAAATAGGTAGATAGACATGAAAGGGGTTCAAGGTTGACTAATCACTGGGATATCATTGTATAACGTTAAATAACATCAATCTAGTAGGAAAAAGTTAAGAAAATACATAGAATCAAGCTAAAAAACGGTGGGTGTGGTTCTGCGGCGCAGGGATTGGTCAGTTTTCAGACGTGGGAGGGATCTAGAAGGAGGCTCATATACGGTCGGTTCGAAGCTAAGAGTTTGAAAGTTTCCAACCTTGCATCTTCTTTGACCAGTCACCTGCAATTTAAGATTTTTTTATTTTGTTTTCTTTCAAAATTTTCCACCATTTTGGATTTTAATCACATGCAATGATGTAATTTAGGTTTGAAATTACCACACTATCGTTAAAATTTACGGACCTTGTTGTATTCAAGTAGAAGAATTTGGGATATTTAGTAAAACTTAACATTTATTACTTAAATTTAAGTTAACTTTAAATTAAATTATTACTTAGTTTTTATTTTAAGTGATAAGGTTATTTGATAAAAGTAATTTAGAATTTAATTTAAATTATCAAATTGATATATTTAGTCTCATGAATTATAAATAAGGTAAAAAAATGGAGTAAAAATAAAAATTATGGAATAGTAAAGGAAATCATATAGGTAATTAAGACATATGGGGTAAAACGATAAAATAAAGATGTAAATTTAAGAATAAATTAATTATTTTTACTTATTACTTAATTATTTTTTACTTTTAAATCATATAATTATATTATTTTACCAAAAAATACTTAATTTACTTAATAATTAAATTAAGTTATTAAGTCACTTTTTAAGTTATTAAGTTGATTTACTAAACAACTTCTTCACCAATGAAGTTGAGTAAATAGATTTTGACTTTGCATTTAGAAAATATAATGATACATTAAAACTCATATTTCATTTATACTTAAATTTAAATTGCAAATATAAACACATATAAACATCCAGGAGGACGAGGAGGAGGAAGACAAAATTAGAAGTTCCAAAATCATAAATTAAAAAAATATGTATATTTTTTCAAGCCTAATTTTTTTTTAAAAAAAAAGATAAAATAATTGAAAAACCTTTCATAATCAAACCTTTAGGACTCTCCATGGAAACCTAAACCTCGGGGCGTTAATTGCGTCACAACAACAATACCGAGTAAACTTATGATATCATTGGTAATAGGATTCGAACTTATAACCATGTGCCACTTATTGGGATTTCACTTCCTATTGTTTGTCTTCACCAAATGAACTACCTTGACTGATCTCCCAAGCCTAAATATTCTTGAGCATACAACTATTCGACCATGGTCTCTAAATTCTTAAAATCCATATTTGACTAAGAAAATCCTTTTAAGGAGAAAATATGAAAATTGAAGATTTGCATAGCCAAAATTTAATATGATTTTGTAATTGATAATCGTATACTTTTATTTCACATTTAATAAATTTTTGCTATCCTCCGTACACTTGCCATCTTTGCTTCTATAGAGACCGATGATAGTTTCTATTGGTAATTATTTGGATACATATAATTTCTCTAAGAGGTTTCCTAATGCTATGTTTTACTCCCGAAAATTTTGATGAAAAATGTACAGAAAGAAAATGTAAAGGAAAAGTTTAAAAACTAAAAAAAGTAAAATAAAAATATAATTTAAAATTGATGAATTGTTTTTATTTATTGCCCTATCTCATGAATAAATAATTTAAAATTAAGTATTTTTTTTCTTTTTTTAATATTATTTTGGATAGAATACTTATCTACGTGGGTTGCCACGTAAGCAAACTGGTGCCATTGGGGATGTGGCATTTGCTGGCATGGTATATTGCAAGTGGACTGTCACGTAAGCCGGGAGATGCTATTTGTTATTTTATTCATTTGGAGGCAGCAGGATGTTACAATGAGCGCATTTTGAAGGTGGGACTGACTTGAAAAATGGTGAAAAGTAACTTTCAAATTGAATGCTTGGTTACATTTTCCCTGATATAGACTTTATTAATTTATGGAATGGGGCTACTTGGTTCGCTTGTAAAGTTGCCAATTTCTTGTTGTAGTCTCTTAGGCTGGTAGTTGAGCGGTACTTGTAGAAATACCCCAAACTTTACTCATATTTGATATGGTAGTTGGACTGGAGGTTCCAACATCAAAACTGAAAGTGAGCTTTAACTTCTTGCCTTAAGGCTTCCCACCATTGGAGTTGGTAGAGGTATCTTTTCCTAAAACTATTATTCCATGACTTTTAACTTTAAGTGGATTTTCAAATTATTGAAGGGAATGAAAAAGAATATTTGAATGTATATATGCATATAGCACAATAGAATTTACCTTGGAGGGAACCATTTCATAGGATAGTTAAAGTTTAAATCTTGCTTTACATAAGAATCTAGAAGGGTCAATAGTCATTCTTTTTATGCCCAAAAATTAAAATTTTATCCTTTTGTTAGTTTGCTTGATTAAGAGATATTCAAATAATAATGCAAAAAATAAGCAATCTCAGATAAGGCACATGATTTATGTGAAAACCACTTAAAAAGTTTATAAAAAAAAAAATTGTAAATATAAAGACTATATTTGATTGATCCGATATATTATGCAATAGGATAAGAAAAAAGATAACATATCTCATCCTTTGTCTAATAAGTGGTTGGACACAATAAGTTGTTTCATCACTAATCTTATCATATGTTCTTAGATAGAATAAATGGTGAGATATATTATTTACTTATATATATATATATATATATATATATATATATATATATATATATATATATATATATATATATATATATATATATATATATATATATATCTTCTAAATAAAATATGTTAATTTTAAGTTAAGATATGGAGATGCATATCTCGCATATCATAAATTTATTTATTTTTAATCAATTTTTTGTTTTTTATATTACTTATTTTGTAAAATAAATTTTTTATTATAAAATTAAATTTTTGGTTAAAAAAGAAGAATTTAAAAGTATTTATAAAATATATTGTAAATAACATTAATATGTGTATCATTTAATAGATAATAGCATTATATTAAAAAAAATATTTATAAAGTTTAAATATTTTAATCATGAATATTGTTAAACGTATAATAAATTTCATATTTCTTTTAAATAGAAAATATTATAATGCAATATATTTATTTTAAACATTGTAAAAAGATATATATATATATATATATTATTTCCTTTTATTCATTTTACAAATTAAATATAAACATAACATAACATATCAAATGGATATGCTACCATAAGATATTATGTGCATTGGATATGATATCCTTGTTTCATATCTCATTGCAAATTATATCGTAAGAAGATGCATTTCTATCCAATAGGAGATGATATCTTATGATATGCATATCATATTTTATCCCATCTCGTCAATCAAATATAGCCTAAGGTTTATTTATTGCAAGATTAACCCAATAAATATGATATTACTTAAACTTAGACACTACCTCTCTCATGAGTCTTACACTGGTTAGTACCTACACATATTTTCATGTTCATGACACAACACCTTTCTACTCCTTTGTGAACGTCTCAATAACTCGAAGGTGAATGTAATCAATCACCATATTCTCAATCAAACAAGAATTTAGCTTTGAAAGTGTTAGGTTAGTACAAAGATAATGACAATATACTCTAAGGAGTAGGATTGTTAAATAAAACAACCAATAAACATGTTCATAAGAGAATAACACTAGTGATTCCATGAATTTTAGAAACCAAAGTTAACAAAAACAATTTTATAAACTAAAACAAAAATTAACAAAGGGAACTATATACATTAGGGTATAAATACTTGATGCTCCTTATTATAAAAAACCACAATAAGGAATAATAATAGTAAGAAAAAAAAAAGAGAATGAAAATAAAGGTTTCATCTACGAACGAAGACGAAGAAAATTTTTCACTATTATTAAACAAGATTGCTATCTTGAAGCTCTCAAATTCCAAAGTCTCAATTACATCCAAAATGAGAGTCTCCTTTCTCTCAATCAAACTCTTTTATGATATATTTTCCTAATTACATAGGAAGATTTCATATAGAAAACTAATTATATAATTGTCAACATACCTATACCTCAAAAAAAAAAAAAAAAAATTAAAATAAAAAAATCCTATAATAGGATGTTTCTTTTATAATAATAGGAAACTCACATAAATATATCATATTAGAAAAGTATCAATGACTTACCAATTGTGACAACCTAATCCGAAGCACAGGACACCACAATCATTCTCAAAGGCTTAACATGGGAGTGACATAACAAACTGAAATGATTAGTAATATGTTAGTCACAAAACTTGTCTAAAGTAGTAATTAGGCTAATAAAAAGTCTTAATGATAAATTATCTTTTCAAACAAAAATCTATATTTTTTTATTAAGAAACAATTCCTAATTTTAATACTTCAAACTTATCTAAATATTTTTTAGAATTTACAAAAGAAAAATATACTTAATCATTTATAAATAAAAAAAATTATATAATCCCCTTACCTGAGTTTGATAATCCCAAAGGAATAAAGTTGTAGAATTTTCTTGTGAATCACCTAAGAGATTTAAAGGTATCCTTCAAACTAAAGTTCTAATAGTTATTATGCTCTAAATATATATTATTTATTATTAAACTTTATGCAAAAATTAGGTGAATTAATTTATCTAAAAAATATTTAGTTTCCATAACCTAGGTTGACTTGACTTTGTTTTTTTAAAGAACTACATAAACTTCTTTCCTAAAGAATTTTGACTTAAGGATTTTTTTTTTTTTTTTTTACATCTAGCCATCCAAACTATATTTAAACTTCCATTAATATTAAATCTTTTATACACCAAACATACAATCACCATAGAAGAAAACTTAAAATTGCATTGATGTTCATGTCAAATTCTCTTATGCTCAATACCATACAAAAAACACCTTTGCAACCTACAAGCCTCTAAAAATACCTACTACTTCCAAACAACATCTTATCATTTTCAACCCTAAAGCACACTATAAAAATTATTACAGCCACATTGCACTATTCTCAAAGTTTCCCCATAATAGTCCTATGACCTCCATATGCAATGCCCTATGAATTCACCTACAACAACAAAACATCCATGGGCGTAAGATTTGATCTTACTACTACAAGCCATTTTTTTGTACTCTTTGAGAATAAAAAGTACAAATCCATGAGATATTTTCACCATATTCAAACTTTTATTGTGGGGTAAATTTTTTTCTTCTCAAATCTTCATTAAAATAACTCTAGGTTTAAGATTTCTAAATCTTTTATTTGGCTAACACTACTTTTATTTATTGACATACTTTTTTATTATTATTAATTACATACTCTTACCTAGAAGTTTTCTTTGAAAAGAGAAAAATACCTTTCTCTTCACCTTGGATCTAAAATCCTAACTTCTTCATTCTCTACAACATTTGAAAGAGTTTTAGTAACTATTCAAAATATGTTTACGAGTTTTTATATTATTATTTATGATTATTTATTTATTATTTTTTCTTTTAGCCTACAACCCAAAATTTAATCTCATAGGGCTTTAAACCTATGAGGCCAAAATTATATTTTTGGGTTAACTTAACCCTTGAGTGTTACACTAATTGACGCAAAATAAAATTTGAGACACTTTCCAAAAATCTCCACTTTATCTCAAATTCTCAAGATTCAAACACACTCGAAAGTCTTCCATGTTACTTTGCTCTCACACCCTTAAGGAACCTTTAGATATTATAGTTATCAATTAAGTTCAAGTAACTTATGAAACTTTAATGTAGGAATCACATCCATTGGGTCTTCACTACAGTTATCTTTTTATTAGTGTTTGTCACACCAAGTACATAAGCAATAAAATCATCACTGATATACCTCTAAGGTTGTTTAACCTACATCCTCATTTTGTCCTTAGGTAAATAATATTGTTGTTCCTATGGTGCATTTTCTTTATTATCAAGATATTGGATCTTTTCATTATTTAGCTTTACTAAAAGCTTCTTTTCTATGCTTTCATAAACTTTAGGCTCAAACTCCACTTGTTCTTTCGCATTGGAGTTATTTTCTACATCAAATTGCTCCTTCCTAAGACTCAACATTATAGACTCATCTAAGTTCACATCCTTACCGATTAGATATTTCAAGAATTTTGAAAATGGGCACCATAACATGTGTTATTTTACTCCATTTACATATCTAAAAAATATGCAATTCCTTATCTTTAATTCCAACTTACCTTCATTTGTATGAGCATAAACTAGACAACTAAAAAAATTCTTAAATTTGCATAATTAAAAAGGAACCAAACCATACGTCTTTAGGAGTCATAAAATTAATAAGAATTAAAGGAGGTCTATTCACAAAATAACAAACTAAATTTACTACTTCATCCCATAATTCCTTTAATAGCCCTACATTTGAAAGCATTGTTAGAAAGCCTAAAGAACTCTGTTTCCTGGCCTTGAATCTCGTAAGGTGCATGTTATCTATCCCTAGGCTCTTTAGATCTAACACAAAGAAAAACTATGGTTTAAAAACCAAAATGGATATTAGATCTAGAGGTTAGAACACATACCTATGATTTGGATGTTCCCATATCATTTCAAAACCAACGAAAATGTCGAAAAACTTTATAGAACTCGTGTAACCAATGTTCTTTCCCTTGATCTCTCCTCACATGGGTTTAAGTATGAGAAAAGTGTGGGTTTTTATCTTCTTCCTTGAGGGCGACTATAGTTTCTCTCTGGTGGCTCTTTATAAGATACAAGATGACAAAAGTCTAAACCTTAAACCCCTAAGGAGGTTTATATAGGGCTTCTTGTGAGCTTAAGTGACTATAGCCTAAATTGGGCTTGGGTCACTTGATCTTGCCTACTTGGTTCCTAATTAAATAATTAGTCCAATGTAGAAAGTTAATTTATAAGATCTAGTGCATACTTATGTTTTTACCAAAATGCCTTTTGCACACTTTTGAACTAGAAACCCAAATCTCTCAAATAAAATGTGTCGCTATGAATTAGGAGCTTAAGTGAGGACCAATAAGACCTATAGGAAAATATTGGCTCCTTTAGAATCCAATTCTAAAGTTGACTCAACACTTCACTAAATAAAGTTAATTGCACTCCAATATTGTATGAAATTACAACGAGTTAAAGCTCGAGTATGTGACCTACTATTCATTGCATGCATACTCCTTATGAACTGGTGTTCGTAATCTAATAGGATAGTGCTATCAACCCATCAAAATTACCTTTCCAATCCTTGAGTTATAGATCCTCCTATTATGTGATCAAATGATATATTCTAACTTATGAAGAACTTATGTCAAGTTCCACTTAAGCATTCTTACGAACATAAATTTTAAGATCATATGTCATTTAGATCTCCTAAAGGAACACATTGACTCAAACTAGCATGCTAAATTCTAAACTAAGGCTCTGCTACTAGTTGTAGGAAATCCTTAGATCTCTCAATTCTCAGCCTTGGATTGTTTAGGGTGCATGCTACTAGTCCTAGGACTCTTTAAATCTAATCATAGTGAAAATCCATGACAATAAAACCATAAATAATATAGGTCAAGAGAGAATAAAGATCATACCTATGAGTCAAATGTTCTCAAATAAATTACAATCCAATAAAGTTGTGTTAATAATACTAGCTTATGTTTTGATCCATTAATTAGAACATCAATTACATATTAAAGTGCTTATTTGAGTAAAAAGTGGAGATGTCTTTGAATGGAGGTAGAGAGACAAAATATCAATCCTTTTTTTTTCACCTCAATTATTTTCTTTAATAATTATTTACTTTTACAATAATATATTTCTAAGTCAATTCCCAATGGTCTAACAAAAGCAAGGATTGTAAATTTCAACTCCTAAATATCATTATTTTATAAGAAAGAAAAAAAAAATAGTCATCATTTTGATAGATGAAAATAAGTAAAAAAGGAAAATAACTAAATAGATAAATAATCTTACATGTTAAAGAGAAATGAGATTTCTTATTATTGGTGGATCTTTAAGAGTTGAAGATTTGAATTAGTTTATAAGTAAACTTTGTAGTTTAGGAGATTTTAAATTCAGTTTCCTGATTTCTAGGGATTCTATAGGTTTCCTACTTTTTTACCCTTATTTACCAAATGTATACTTATATATACACTTTTTCTAAGTAATAAAAAATGATTTTTTCTCTACAATTTTTACATGGTATCAGAGTTGCCAAACTAGGGCTCTTATTTTCTTTTCTAGAAACAGTTGTACCTATTTTATTCTCAGCATTTGGCCGGAGCATCATTTTTTTTTTCTCTCTATCTTTGCTTTCACCTTATTTATTCTTAGGTTCTCTTCTCTAAAAAATTTCTAAAGAATTTAGGATGATATCTTTTGAGATTTCTTCAAACTTGAATAGATTGAATGGAAGCTTTGACAACCCAACACTTAGATCACTATATAAAAATTGAATGGAAATTTTTTTTTGGAGTGGTCTCATTTCGCAAAGCTGCTTCTTAGGAGCAAGAAGAAGATGGGCAACATTTTAGGAATGATTAAGACTCCCAAGACCATTGACCCTCTCTTTGAATCATAGGACTTTGACAACTCCATGATCATGTCCTGACTTCTTAATTCTATGGAACTTGAGATAAGGAAACCATTCTTATTTCTGTCTATAACAAAGGATATTTGGGATGCCATGGTGAAGACTTATTTGAAGAAGGGGAATGCCACTCAAAATTTTGAATTGAAGCACAAACTTCATGAGACCAAACAAAGAGATCTAGACGTTCTCTCATACTTCAATAAATTGAAAATTCTATGGGAAGAATTGGATGTTCACCAACATTGGGAGATGGAATTGTCATGAGATGTTGCAAAGCTCGTAGAGATTCTTGAATGAGAAAGGATCTTCAATTTCTTGGCTAGATTAAGACCTGAGTATGACGAGGTCTAAAGTAGGTTGTTGGGCAGGGATGCAATTCTAGATCTACACGAGGTATTCTTCACCATATGTGATGAAGAAAGTAGATGAGCTATGATGTTGGGATCTAATAATGAACCAGATTAGTCAATACTTAAAGCTTCTTAAGAAAATATTGTAGGAAACAAGAAAAATGATCGTTGGTGTGACTTTTGCAATAGGGATAATCATACTAGAGAAACGTGTTAAAGAATAAATGGATTATCGTTTCACATTGATAAGAATAACCAGAAAGGAAAAAAATAGTCTAAGATAGGGAAGGGCTTCCATATTAACTCAACTAGCACTCAAACTTCCAAACTTGCTACAACTGCCACCAAAAACTCACATTTCGCAAAAGATCAATTAAAGCTTATTTATAAACTATTGGGAAAAACTAAGGTTACTCAATCAACCCCATCAACTTCTTATGCCTTTACACAATCAGGTATAATCGAACTTATCATGTGCATGACATCAATACTAAATAATGTTCCTTGGATTGTTGGCTTTGGAGTAAGTGATAAAATGACTCAAGAGTCAAAACTCTTTAACACATATATGCCTTACTCTGGAAAATAGAAAGTTCTTGTGGCTCATAACTCAAATATACTAGTGCATGAAAAATGGAGTATAGTCATTAATAAAGACATTACTCATAACTTTGTTTTACATATTCCTAAGATTTCAATGAATTTGTTGTCTATTAGCAAGCTTACAAAGTATAAAAATTATTTAGTAACATTTTTCTTAAATTAGTATGATTTTTAAGATCTTACTACAGGGAAGACGATTGACAATGTTGACGAAAGAAAAGACCTATATTACTTGATTTTGTAAGACTAGGAGAACTGAGCATACCAAGTGGAAGGAAGTCCAGTTAGAGAACGTGAAATTAGGTTGCAACATGAAAGATTAAGACATTTAAATTTTGCTTCTTTAAGAATAATGTACCCTGATTTATTTAAAAGTTTTGATTTGTCTTTTCTTAAGTGTGAAATTTGTGAACTTGCAAAGAACTGTTGTGTTCCATTCTCGTTGAGAAATAATAGATATGATTTTCCACTTTCTCTTATTCATATGGATATATGGGGTCTTTCTAGGGTCATGAGTATGTTAGGAACAAGGTGGTTTATTAGTTTCTTTGACGATTGCACTAGAGTGACATGGATTTATTTGATAAGAGAAAAAATTGATGCTATTAGGATTTTTTTAAAATTTTACAAGATGATTAGTGTCCAATTTGACAATAAAGTTAAGGTTAACACGACCTCGTTGATCTACATACAACACAACTTTTCTCCCTCTTAATTTGATGTTATATATATATATATATATTTCTTTTGAAAAGTGAAGGCATTGTACACCATGATCCATTCGATTTTTCTCTTTGTTTTCATTCATGGTTGCCTTTGTATCCACTTTAGGGGTGTTTCCAAATGTTGCAAGTGAGCAGCATATAGTTGAGAGCATGAATCTTGGAAAGAGTATGAGAGTTATGCTTAACCAAAGATTCAATATTATACATTATAATGATCATAGTCAAATAAGCTATGTTGATAATAAGATTTGAGCATGACAATGGATCATTCCAAAGCAAATCAAAGTCTATTTTATTGAGTTCCATTTAAGAAGTCTCCCTCTTGATCAAGTACAAGATGTAACAAATATTGAATTTCTCACATACAAAGACATTTAATCATCAGGAATCGAATAATTCAATAGTGATTAACAAATATCTATGATTTCATCCACATCAAATCTTATAGATATAGTATATTTCTCCAAATCACAAACTCGAGGTATTATGAATCATGCTAATATATCAAGTAAATAAATAAAAATCATATGCCCAAAGAAAAATAAGGCCAAAGGAAACATAGAAAGATATAAACACTAAGCTCAAAACCTTTGAACCCTATTTCTAAGATGATAAATCGATTATGCATATGCCCAGGGATTTCCTAAGATATTCAAACCTAAGAGAATCCATGGGTTTGGTAAGAATATCTACCAATTGATGTTCAGTGGGGACAAACTCTAGATAAACGACCTTTTCTTTAATAATATTCCTATTGAAATGATGACGGATTTCAATTTGTTTTGCAATGGAATGAAGAACATGATTCTTTGAGATATTTATAACATTAGAGTTGTCATAGTGTATGGTCATGGTCCCTTAATTATTTCCATAGTTTTTAAGCATTTGCTTTATCCACAGGAGTTACGTACAGAAGCTTCAACAACAACATACTCAGTTTCGATAGTAAATAAGGATACAGAGTTTTGTTTCTTACTAAGCTAAGCCATAAGACAATCGCCAATAAAAAAACAAACACCAGAAGTGCTTTTTTCTATCCTTAACATTTCTAGCTTAATCAACATTGGAATATCCAACAATTACAAGAAAAGAATCATGGATCTACCATAAACCATAATCAAGAGTCCCATTTATATAACAAATAATTCTTTTAATAGACATTAAGTGTGACTCTTTAGGGTTTGCTTGATATCTAGTGCAAACTCCAACACTAAAAGATATGTTAGGATGACTTGTAGTGAGGTAAAGTAAGCTTCCTATCATACTTATATAAATTTTTTGCTCAACATTTTTTCTAAATGCATCCTTGCTAAGCTTAGTGGTAGTGCTTAGTGGTGTTCTATAGTGTTTGGAGGATTCTAGACTAAATTTCTTAACTAATTCCCTAGTATACTTGTATTGAGAGAGAAAGATTCCATCTTTTCATTGTCTAATATGCACTCCTAGGAAGAAGGTTAATTCACCCACCATGCCCATCTCAAATTTAGTCTTCACATCTTTGGAAAAACTAAGGGCAAGGTCACTAGAGGTAGCTCCAATAGTTATATCATCAACATAAATATGAGCTACTAACAACTCATAATTAGACCTGTTAATAAACAAGGTTCCACCAACTCCTCTTCTTTCAAACTTTTTCTCCAAAAGATAGGTTGTGAGCCTTTAATACCAAGCTCTAGGAGCTTGATTTAGTCTATAAAGGACTTTCTTTAACCTATAGAAATGAATGAGAAATTTTGGATCCTCGAATCCCTTAGGTTGCTCGGCATAAACTTCTTCACTTAGAATCCCATTTAGAAAAGCACTCTTGACATCCATTTGGTAAAGTTTTATCCTCAAGGAGCATGCTATTGCCAAAAGTATCCTAATTGATTCTAATCTGACTATAGTTGAAAATATCTTTTCATAATCAATTCCCTCAATCTGTGAGTATCCTTTGGCAACTAGTCTTGCTTTGTTTCTCACAATGACCCTATTTTCATCTTGCGTATTCTTGAAAATCCATTTTGTACCTATGACATGTTTATCTAGGCCTAGGGACTAAATACCACAAATCATTCCTGGTGAATTGATTTAACTCTTATTGAAGTGCAGTAGTATAAGATTCATCACCTAAAACTTCTTTCACATTCTTTAACTCTAATTAGCAGGTATAACAAACAAAATCTATCTCATTTAATCTTGATTGTCTCTTAGTAACCACTTGTTCATTAAGATTTCCTATAACATTTGATATTGGGTGCTTCTTAGGTATTCTGGATCTATGCTTGTTCCTCATTTCTCTAGATGTATCATCTAGAGGTACAAATTTATCATTTTTAAGGTCAGTGTCTCTTTCAAGGATATCATTAGGGTTTTCTTTTGTAACTTCCAAGTCTTTAGGGTTATCCCCAATTGATTCTTGGGTTAAAATTTGATTATCAATTATATCCTAATCATGCCCACTATCATTTATAACCACATTAGAAGATTCCTAGATAATAAGTAAATTTTGATTATAAATCTTATAGGCTTTACTCATAGTAGAATAACCTAGGAAGATACCTACACTAGATTTAGCATCAAACTTTCCAAGGTTCTCCCCATCCCTTGGTATATAACATTCATTGCCAAAGGTCCTAAAATATTTAAGATTGGTTTTCTCTTAGTCCATAATTCATACGATGTCTTATTTGTTCTAAGCCTCTAAAAAAAAAAAATCTTATTAGTAGTGTAGCATGTTGTATTAATAGATTCTACCCAAAATTGCATAGGGGTATTATGCATGTGAATAATCACCTTAGCCATTTCTTATAAAACTCTATTCTTTCTTTCAACTACTCCATTTTGCTAAGGAGTTCTAAGGGTTGAAAATTCATGTCTAATTCCTTTTGATTCACAAAGTAGGTCAACATACACCTTGTCAAACTCTCTCTCTTTCTCACTCCTAATTCTTACAATTGGATGACCTATTTCCACTTGTATTCTATTGAATAATGACTTCAAATGTTCAATGGCCTCAGACTTTCCCTAAGAAAACTCACAAAGGATTATCTCAAAAAATCATCTACATCCACAAGGACATATCTCTTGTCACCTCTACTTTCATCTTTATTAATGTACCCCAAACCTCTTTTATCACCATGGGTTTTGCATTTATCAAGAATTTTATTAAGTATTTTAGTTCCAAGGTGAAAATTTTCATTCACAGATTAAGAAGACTTATTATTCTTGATCTCTTGAGTAGGGACATTATTCTTCTCAGGAGAAAATAGTTTCATATTTAAGAAATCTAATTTTCTCAAGTAAATTAGTCTTTTCAACATTAAGCACATCAATTTTGTTTTTATGAGCATTAAGGATATCATTGTTTTTCATATAACTCTTAATTAGTCTTTCATTCTCAACAACAAAGATTACTCAAGAATTTAGCCCTTTGTTCACCAATAAACTCATCATCATCACTATTACTATCACAATCACTATCATGCACAGATTCCATAGAAGCAATAAAAGCTAACAAGTCATTAGGATTATACCTTGCATCTTTAGAAGCTATGAAAGCACTCTCTTTAGAATCATTATCACTCCATGTTGCTTGAAAAGACTTTTTGGCATCTTTGGGACTAAGACAATCTTGAGTAGAGTGTCCCAAACCTCTACAGTTAAAGCATTGAACTTTCTTACCTTTGGAAGAACCTTTTCTTTTCTCATTGGATGATTTTTCATTAGGACTTTTTCATTTCTCAGATTCTTGGTTCTTGTAGAACTTTTTATTGAATTTCATGACCCTTTTAATTCTTTTGGCCATATGGGTCAATTCATTTCTAGTTCTATCATATGGTATTTCAATATCTTTCTGTTCATTCTTAGAAGCCTTACAAGCAGTGTTTTTAGACTTTTGAGAACTAGGTAAGGTCATCTTATATGTTTGAACGGAGCTTACAAGTTCATTAACTCTCATAGAATCGATGTCCTTGCTCTCCCATATGGTAGTTACTTTAGGTTTAAATCTTTCTAAAAGATATCTCAATATTCTTCTAACTACCTTAGAATCTAGAATAGGTTTTCCAAGGTTAAATGAGGAATTTACAATGTCACTTAGTTTAGAATCAAAGGAAAAAAAAGTTTGATTTTCATACATCCTAATATTCTCAAACTTAGTAGCAAGCATTTGACACTTAGAAATCTTTACAACAGAAGTACCTTCATGAGCGACTTGAAGTATATCCCATGCTTCCTTTGGACGTTTACAATTTTCTATCATTTGAAACTCATCTGGACAAGCTCCATTAAAAATACTAAATAAAGCCTTAGTATTGGCTTCACTACCTTTATTATCAGCTTTGTCCCATTCATGTTTACATTTAAGTTCTGCTATTAATCTTCCTTGAGCATCAAGGATCAATGGTGGTCCTCAACCATATTTAATTGAATTTCATACCCTTTTGCCTTGCCTTTCAAGGAAAAACATCATTTGTGCTTTCCAATGGGAGTAATTATTCCCATCAAAGTAGGGTAGACTATTCAAAGGAGCACCATATTTTGATTGTTCCATATTGGATTTATAGGATCAATAAAATTTTATTTTTAAACAATGTAAGTAATAAAATTTGAATCAACAAGATAAAGAATCAGTTTTTTATCCTGCTCTAATACCAATTGAAAAATGGGTATTTATCTTAATACCATTTGAATAACAATAAAAAATCCAATATGGAACACTTAGAGGGGGGGGGGGGGGGGGGGGGTGAATGGATGATATAAAATTTAAATAAAAATTTATATGTTATATTATGTTATATCAAATTCTTTTACAACAAGAATAAGAGGACCCTAAATAATTAAAAGGTTATACCTGAAATCTTTAGGTATAAAAAAAATATGATTTTTAACTTTTAGGGATACCCTATAATTGGTTAGGGATAAAAATAATATAATTGTTAATATTTGAAATATAAATAATGAGATATGTTAGGGATAATAATAATCAACATAATAACTAACCTAATAAACTCAATAACAAAACAAATCAATCAAATGATATCTAAGAGAAGATAAGGATAATAGTAATTGGTCATAAATATAACTACTACAACCACCAAGATAACTAACCCAATAATCTCAAAATCACTTTAACCAATCAATCCAACATAATTAATATCATTGACTAGAATATAAGTAGTAATAAAAAGATATGCAATAAGGCACACAATTTTTACATGGAAAACCCCCACAAACTATGGAGATAAAAAACCATGAGGTCTAAGACCTACCAATCTAAATCCACTATTCGAAATCAAGTCACACAAATTTACCTGGCTATTTTACCCTAAAGATTTAATTTCCGACACCTACAACTTGATCCATGCCCATGATGCAATAACTTACTATTACTCCCTAATAAATCATCTGACCACTTCGAAGGGATTAAGGCCTTCAACCAAATATTCAAAGAATCGAATCCTTGAATGAGAGATCAAGAATGGTATGGCAAATTAGGCTTTCTCTCAAGGATTCAATCTCTTAAGAATGAGAAGTCTCTAAGCTTTAAGATTCCTGTGATCTCCAATCTCTTAGCCTGAATCTCTAATCCTCAAGGGGTTATAAGAGAGGTATTTATAGGCAAAAACTAAAAGACTTGTGGTATATGAAGTTTCCAAATTAAAGTTTGAGTGAAATTCATCCAAAATTTGTTTATAAACTCAGTAAGACTATCATGATTGCTTGAGCGGACTTAGACCACTTGAGCGCTCCCCTTGGGACATCTTTGTCGCTTGAGCGACCCCTGCTTCTTGTGAAAAATCATCTTAAACATTTGAAGTCCAAAAATGATACCAAATCTTTTATACCTCAAAGAAGCCTTATATGTCATTAGCCAAGCCTTTTTAGACATACTTGTGACTTCCTAGTTGGATGAACAATTACCCTTGATCTTCAAATGAAAGCATGTCACTATCTAAAAAGAATTCTATGGCCAAACATTAATTGGAATAAAATTGCCAACATATAAACACGACTCAATATCCTAACAAAAGGTATCTATGTGTCACAATGAAAATATATTCTTGACCTTTTAAATAAGATTGGAATGTTGGGATGCAAACCTTAAACTACACCCATCAATCTTAATCATAAGATGGGTGCTGACCCCTCAGAAACACCTATAGACAAGGGATGTTATGAATGATTGGTGGGAAAACTGATTTATTTGTCTCATACTCAACCTGGCATAGCTTATGTTGTTGGCTTTCTTAGTCAATTCATGCATGCTTCAATGTATTGTCATATGGAAGTAATGACTCACATTCTTAGGTACTTGAAACAGAATCCAGGTAAAGGGCTTCTATTTGAGAAACACGACCACTATTGTGTTGAAGCCTATACCGATGTTGATTGGGGTGGTTCACTCATAGAGATACATTCTACATCATGCTACTACACTCTAGTTGTTGGAACTTTAGTTACGTGGAGGTGTAAAAAACAAGAGGTCTCTCACTCCAGTGCTGAAGCAGAATTTAGGGCGATGACTCTTGACATTTGTGAGCTAATGTGGCTTAACACTCTTCTGAAAGAAATACATGTAAAAATGGATGAACCTATGAGATTGTACTACGATAACAAGGCAATAATAGGTATTGCACATAATCTAGTACAACATGATAGTCAATGAAGGGGTGATCCACGTACCATTTATAGCCTCCAAGTCATAACTAGCAGGTGTGTTCACTAAGGCCTTACCTTCTAACATCTATTATCCCTTAATTGACAAGTTGAGGGAGTATTGGTGGATCTTTAAGAGTTGAAGATTTCCATTAGTCTAGAAGTCAAACTTTGTATTTTAGGAGATTTTAAATTCAGTTTCTCGATTTCTAGGGATTCTATAGGTTTCCTATTCTTCTATCATTCTTTACCAAATGTTCACTTATATTTACACTTTTTCTAAGTAATCGAAAATACATTTTTCTTTACAATTTTTACACTTATACTAGATAAAATTTAAATATCCCAAAGATAATCATATATAAATGATAAAAATAAAAAAAGAACATGACTGATGGTGATATGCTAGGATCAATATTCCTAAAAAATCTTCAACTTGTTACCAATGTTATTGAGAATCCTTATCAGAGAAGCGGTCATACCATTTTCATGAGTATCCCAACAAAGTATCTGAATATACATCTGAGCACCCAATATCAATGGTGCTTCCTTTGATTTCAATAGTCATAAATGAACTCCTTATAAAAGCAAGTTATCAAGTAGTTTGTGAGTAAATAGAGAACTGAAATCCCTATCCTAAAGACAATATATATATATACAAGAAAACTTGACTATTGGTATGCTAGGATTAATGTTCCTTAAAAATCTTTAACTTCTTACCAATTTTATTGAGTGTCCTTGTTAGAGAAGCAATCATACCATCATCATGAGTATCCCAACATAGTATCTGAAAATACATGTGAGTACCTCATAGTAATGGTGCTTCATCTGATATTGATAGTCCTAAATCAAATCCCTATCCATGCAAGAAATCAAGCAATCTATGAGTAAATAAAGAACCTCTCATTTAGTGGATGTTGAGTTATGTGGTATATTAATAATAAGCATGTTCCATATTTCAGAGAAAAAAAATTCAGAACATGCAAGGAGATAGAAAATGTTGTACCATTGAAGAGCAACAACAATTGAGATTCCACCTGTTACTTTTTTTAAACCAAAGCACATCATGAAGTGGTTTCAGGATTTGGAAAATGTTAGTCTTATTTGGAAATAGAACAAATAAGAAAGAATTTATTGTGCTTAAATGGCTAAATGTTAAGTTCTGATTCTCCAGAATCCTACCATAACTTGGGTCGCTCACCTTTAGTGAAATAAATGAGAACTTTTTTATGACAAGATAATTTCAACAAGGAAATAAGAGAATCCGAGACAATTTAATTTACTCATGTGTCTTCTAACCTAAAAATAAATCAATTTTTATTACTCATTGTGGTCTTTCAGTGGTTCCTATACTCTGAAAAAAAAAAAACATAAAACCAATTATTATGCCAAGAATATTTATGGGAAATCAAGGGTCTCTCTCTAGTAAGAACTTGAAGTATCATGTGTCTATTCCAATAAGGACTATATTTCAATAGTGTCATGTGTCTAGTCATGTAACCTCTTGCACATAGTGACAACAAGTGTCTCTTATAGCTAACAAGCTAGTAGTTGTCTGTCATGATTCTCTTGTACACTAGTGAGAGCTTCTTCTAAAAGAAGAAGACCAAACAATCTTTTCATGACTCAATTTAGTCCTTGTCAAGAGCAACCTAGACCAACTCAACCTTGTGTGGGAACCTACTAGGCTTGTACCCATGTGATCCAAAAAAGAAAGGCTATTAAACCAACTTTCAATTTACTCCCTTTAGAAAAGGCCAGTAAATTGCAAGTCATTCATAATACTAACTCATAAAAACTAATAATACTAGCTTATGTTTTGATCCATTAATTAAAACATCAATTACACATTGAAGTAGCTATTTGAGAAAAAAAGGGGAAATGTCTTTGAATGGAGGTAGATAGACAAAATATTAATTTTTTTTTCAACTCACTTTTTTTTTTTAATAATTATTTGCTTTTACAATAGTATATTTCTAGGTCAATTCTAAATAGTGCAATAAAAGCAAGGACTATAATTTTCAACTCTTAAATATCCTTATTTTAACTTCTTACCAATATTATTGAGAGTCCTTGTTAAAGAAGCGATCATACCATTATCATGAGTATCCTAACATAGTATTTCAATATACATTGAGTATCCAATAATTATGGTGCTTCTTTTGATTTCAATAGTCCTAAATGAAATTATAATACATGCAAGTAATCAAGCAGTCTATGAGTAAATAAAGAACAAAAATCCTCATCCAAAAAACAAACATATGTAAAAAAATAAAAAATGGAATAAAAAAATGATTGATGAAAATGGAAAGGGAACTTAACTATTGATATGCTAGGATCAATGTTCCTAAAAAATCTTTAACTTCTTACCAATGTTATTGAGAATCATTGTAAAAGAAGTGGTCATACCATAGTTATGAGTATCCCAACATCATATCTGAATATACATCTAATTACCAAACAGTAAACGTGCTTCATTTAATTTCAATAGTCCTACATAAAATCCCTATCCATGCAAGTGATCAAGAAGTCTGTGTGTAAATAATGTATCACTCGTTTAGTGGTTTTTGAATTATGGGGTATATTAATAATAAACATGCTCCATATTATAGAAAAGCCAAAAAAAGCAAAACTGAACATGCAAAGGGGACAGAAAATGTTGTACCATTGAAGAGCAGTATTAGTTGAGATTCCATTTGTTGCTTTTCTGAAACCAAACCATATCATGAAGTGCTTTTTGAATTAGGAAAAAGTCAATCTCTATTTGAAAACATAACAAAATAAGAAAGAATTTATCATTGTGAAACCATGAAATTCTGGTTCTCTAGAATCTTGCCATAACCTCAACTACTTGCCCTCAGTGAAATAAATGAGAACTTTGTTATGATAAGATAATTTCAACAAGAAAAGAAAATAATTAGAGACAATTTAATTGACTCATATTTCTTTTAAACCAAAAATAAATCAATTTTTTTTTTTTTTTACTTTCTTTTGTCTTCCAATGGTTCCTATACCTAGGGAAAAATAAAATAAAATCATAAAACCAATTATCATGTGTCTGTTCTAATGTAAGAACTCTATTCCAATAGTGTCATGTGCCTAGTCATGTAAGCTCTTGCATATAGTGATAACATATGTTTCCCATAACTAACAAGTTGGCACTTGTTCGCCATGCTTCTCGTATACACTAGTGAAAGCTCATTCTAGAAGAAAAAAAAAAAAGGAGTCTTTTCATGATTCCTTTTAGTCCTTATCAAGAGAAATCTAGACCAACTCAACCCTATGTGGGAACCTACTAGGCTTGTACCCATGTGATCCAAAATAGAAGGGCTATTAAACCAATTTCCAACTACCTCCCTTTAGAAAATGCTAGTAAAATTTAAGTCATTCATAATACTAACTCATAAAAACTAATAATACTAGCTTATGTTTTGGTCCATTCATTAGAATATCAATTGCATATTGAAGTAAGTATTTGAGCAAAAATAGGGAATGTCTTTGAATGAAGGTGGATAGACAAAATATCATTGTCAGAGAACATATATTTATATATATATATATATATATATATATATATATATATAAATATAACAACAATAATAAAAAAAAACATGATAGATGAAAATCAAAAGAAAACTTGACTACCGGTATGTTAGGATAGATGTTCCTAAAAAATCGTTGTCTTCTTACCAATGTTAATGAGAGTCCTTGTCAGAGAAGCAGTAATACTATGGTCATGAGTGTCCTAACATCCTATCTACATATACATCTAAGTACCCAATAGTAATGATCCTTCATTTGATTTCAATAGTCCTAAATGAAATCCCCATCCATGCAAGTGACTAAGCAGCCTATGGAGAACAACTCGTTCAGTATTTTTCATGTTATATGGTATATTAATAATAAGCATGTTCCATATTTGAGAAAGTAAAAAAAAAAAAAATCAGAACATGAAAAGGGGACAAAAAATGTTGTACATTGAAGAGCAACAATAGTTGAAATTTCATCTTTTGCTTCTTTGAAAGCAAACCATATGATGTAGTAGTTTCTAGAATTAGGAAAATGTCAGTCCCTATTTGGAAACAAAATAAAAAAATAGAATTTATCATGGTTAATTGACAAACTGTTAAGTTTTGATTCTCCAAAATTCTGCCACAACCTAGGTCGCATGCCCTTAGTGAAATAAATGAGAACTTTGTTAAGACAAAATACGTTAAAAAAAGGTAAGAACAGAATCAAAGACAATTTACTTCACTCATGTTTCTTCTAAACCAAAAATAAATCAATTTTTGTTACTCCATTTGGTCTTCCAGTGGTTCCTATACCCCATAAAAAAAAACATAAAACCAATTATTACGCTAAAAAGATCAATAGGAAATTAAGGGTCTCTTTGTGGTAAGAACTTGAAATATCATGTGTCTATTCCAATAGTGTCATGTGTCTAATCATGTAACCTCTTGCATGTAGTGACACCATGTGTCTCTCATAGCTAACTAGTTGACAATTGTCCACCATGCTTCTCTTATACACTAGTGAGAGCTTCTTCTAGAAAAAGAACACCAGGAGTCTTTTTGTGGCTCTATTTAATCCTTATCAAGAGCAATGTGGACCAACTCAACCCTATGTGGTAACCTACTAGGATTGTATCCATGTGATCCAAAATAGAAAGGCTATTAAACCAACTTTCAATTTCTTCTCTTCAGAAAATGCCAATAAAATTTAAGTCATCCATAATACTAACTTATAAAAACTAATAATACTAACTTATGTTTTGATCCATTAATTAAAACATCAATAACATATTGAAGTACCTATTTGAGCAAAAGGTGGAGATGTCGTTGAGTGGAGGTACGTAGATAGACAAAATATCAATCCCTCTTTTTACCTCACTTATTTCTTTTAATAATTATATGCTTTTACAACAATATATTTTCATGTTGATTCCAAATGGCCTAACAAAAGCAAGGACTATAACATACAACTCTTAAATATCCTTATTTTTCAAGAAAAAAAAGAAGAAAAATAGTCTTTATTTTGACAAATGTTATTGAGAGTCCTTATCAGAAAAGCGGTCATACCATGACCATGAGTATCCCAACATCATATCTGAATATAAATCTAAGTACCTAATAATGGTAGTGCTTCCTTTGATTTCAATAGTCCTAAAAGAAGTCCCTATACATGCAAGTGATGAAGCCGTATATGAGTAAATAAAGAACTAAAATCCTTTTCCTAGAGACAAACAAATATAAAAAATAAAAATAGAATAAAAACAATAAAAAACGAACATGATTGATGAAAAGGAAAAGATAACTTGATTGTTGATGTGCTAGGATCAATATTCCTTAAAAATATTTCGCTTTCTACCAATGTTATTGAGAGTCCTTATTAGAGTAGTAGTCATACCATGGTCATGAGTATTGTAACATTGTATTTGAATATACATTTGAATACCCAGTAGTAATGGTGCTTCATCTGATTTTAATAGTCCTAAACGAAATCCATTTTCATGCAAGTGATCAAGTAGTCTATGAGTAAATAAAGAACCACTCATTCAATGGTGTTTTAGTTATATGGTATATTAATATAAGCATATTCCATATTTGAGAAAAAAAAATCAAAACATGCAAAGGGGACAAAAAATGTTGTACCATTGAAGAGAAACATCAGTTAAGATTCCATTTGTTGCTTTTCTAAAACCAAACCACATGATGAGTGGTTTCTGGACTAAGAAAATGTCAGTCCTTATTTGGAAATAGAACAATACAAGAAAGAATTTATTGTCATTAGTTGACTAATTGTTATGTTTTGATTCTCTAAAATCCTACCACAATTGAGGTTGCATGCCCTTAGTGAAATAAATTGGAACTTTGTTATGATAAGATAATTTCATGAAGGACAGAAGAGAATTAGACACAATTTACTTCATTCATGTTTCATCTAAACCAAATATAAATTAATTTTTGTTTATCCCTTTAGTCTTCCAGTGGTTCCTATACCCTAGAAAAGAAAACATAAAACCAATTATTACACTAAGAAGATTAGTGGGAAATCGAGGGTCTCACTCTAGTAAGAACTTGAAGTATCATGTGTCTATTGTAATGTATGGACTCTATTCCAATAGTATCATGTGTCTCATCATATAGCCTCTTGCATATAGTGACAACACATGTTTCCCATGGCTAAACAGTTGGCACTTGTCTTTCATTCTTCTTTTGTACACTAGTGAGAGCTTCTTCTAGAAGAAGGAAACCAAGGAGTCTTCTCATGGCTCTCTTTAGTCTTATCAAGAGCAACCTAGACCAACTGAACCTTGTGCAGGAACCTTTTAGGCTTGTACCCATGTGATCCAAAATAGAAGGGCTATTAAACCAACTTTAAATTTCTTCCCTTCAAAAAATGATAGTAAAATTTAAGTCATTTATAATACTAACTCATAAAAACTAATAATACTAGCTTATGTTTTGATCCATTAATTAGAACAATGGTTACATATTGAAGTAGCTATTTGAGCAAAAAGTGGAGTTGTCTTTGAAAGGAAGTAAATAGACAAAATATCGATCCCTTTTTTCCACCTTACTTGTTTTCCTTATTAATTATTTTCTTTTACAGTGATATATTTTAAAGTCAATTTTGAATGGGCCAACAAAAGTAAGAACTATAACTTCCAACTCTTAAACATCCTTATTTTGTAGGAAAAAAAAAATGCAAAAATAGTCATCATTTTTATAAATGTAAATAAGTAAAAAGAAAAATAAATTACTTAATTAATAATCTTACAGGTTGAGGAGAAATGAGATTTCTTTCACCAATTGAAATTTAAATATCCCAAAGACAAACATATATAAAAATAAAAATAAAATAAAAACATAAAAACAACATGATTGATAAAAATGGAAAGAAAACTTGACTACGGGCATGCTAGGATCCATATTCCTTAAAAATCTTTGACTCTTACCAATGTTATTGAGAGTCCTTGTTAGAGAAGAGGTCTTTTATGTGATTACAATAGTCCTAAATGAAATCCTTATCCATGCAAGTGACTAAGCAATCTATGAGTAATTTAAAAACCACTCATTTAGTAGTTTTTTTTTTTTTTTTGTTATGTGGTATATTAATAATAAGCATGTTCCATATTTGAGAAAAAAAATAATTAAAACATGCAAAGGGGAAAAAAATGTTGTACCATTGAAGAGAAATATCAATCGAAATTTCTTTTTTTCTTCTTTGAAACCAAACCATATGATGTATTGGTTTCTAGATTAGGAAAATGATAGTTCCTATTTGCAAACATAACAAAACAAGATAAAATTTATCATTGTTAATTGACTAACTGTTATGTTCCAATTCTCTAGAATCCTCCCAAAACCTAGGTTGTATACCCTTAATAAAATAAATGAGAACTTTGCTAAGACAAGATAAGAAGGAAAGAAGAGAATTAGAGACAATTTACTTCACTCATGTTTCTTTTAAACCAAAAATAAATCAATTTTTTTATTCCATTTGGTCTTCTAGTGGTTCTTATACCCTGGAAAAAAAAAACATAAAACCAATTATTATGTTAACAAGATCAGCGGGAAATCGAGGGTCTCTCTATGGTAAGTACTTGAAATATCATGTGTCTATTCCAATGTAAAGACTATTCCAATAGTGTCATGTGCCTAATCATCTAATCTCTTGCATATAGAAAGCAGATGGTGAGGCCTGCCAGATTTTTCTGAGAATTCTCTATACTTTAGGCATTAGGAATCTATGTAAGTCATAAAGGGTTGATTTGTGTGTCATTAATAAACCTAATGTGGATCGACATATTTCATGTGCATCTTTACTTGATGGAAAGACTCATTTTTTATTATGAAAATTTGATTTTAGAAAAAGTTTGAATCGCCATTTATTTGTGTTTATTTTAAAAGGAAAATAAAGTAAGAAATAAAACTCTAAAATCGACTCATTTTAAAGGAAAAACATGTCTAAGAAAAATGGAGTCTAAGTTCGAAAATCGGGTTACTCATTGAGAATGAACCATAAGGTAGCATCCCTCTAAGCCCTAAAAAGGTCTTTACTAATCAAGCATAGGTAACTATGACAATTGATTAATAAATCGATACATACCATATGACATATACTAGAATAAAGCAATGATGATAATGAATGAAAGACAATCTAGAAATCAATAAGAGAAAGGCATACATATTGGTGAAAACAAATAAATGTGGAATAGAGGAAATGTACCTTAATAGCAAATAATGTGCTTTCATAAAAAACAAGGTTAATTTATAAGCAAGATAATGTATATAAAATCATAACACAACTTTCATAACACATCTATCATGTTGGCATCTTAGATCTAAGCATTGGAAGCAATACCAATTTCTTTTTTAAAAATTGATCTTTTAAGGTCAAAGTACTAACCTTTAGGTTTGAATATTCCCAAACCTTCAATTCCAAGTGTTGAAGATGACCTTGAAGTTGTTGGAAGTCTCGTATGTTGGAAAGAGCCTTTAAAACCAAAACATGATGTAACAAAGCTAGACTTAACTATTCCCTTGCTATCTCTTTGGTGTATTGGCATTGATTTAAGCATGCAACCCATGTCTCTTACATTGTACATGATTTGGGTGCATTACAAGTTGCATAGAATATACAAGTCATGGGTCACTTGTACTTAGATAAGTTGTCCATAGTTGGCTCATGGATTTGGGCAATTCAATAGAGACTGTAGTGCACCACCTCCTAATTGGAGGGATGACTTGTCTTGGCTATTGGGATGAGTTTCCCATGGTGAGTGTACTAGTTTATGTGATGCACACTGGATAAGACCTAGGTTGAATCATGATGCAAGACTATCAATTGTCATGATTTACTAAGCTACTATACTACATGGAATCTCAACCTTGAGAGGATATTGAGCTTGTGCCCAAATCAACATGAGGCTTTGACCTATGGGTGAGAGCCTAAAGTGGTCATATATCCCTATGGATTGGGTTACTGTTGATGGAGGCTGGTGACAATAGGTATTCTTAATAAATGCACCATGATATCTTATAGGATTGAGATAGCGTGTCCCATTGGGTGATCTAAAGGACATGTGATCATAAAATTCGTGACCACTACTCAAAAAGTGTTATTTCATAGCTTGTAATTAACTCTTTTAAACACTTTTGAGTAGTAGTTATCACCTTTTAACCCAATTAACATTAAGGACCCTTGCAATCAATTCTAATCAAATTGTGTTAAGTTTTGGTGTTTTGATAGCTTTTTGATCACCAAAGCAATCCGAGATTAAGGAGAGTTCTTTGGAATCCATGGCAAAGTAATGGAAAGCTCAGAAACATGAAGAACCAAAGCTTTGAAGTCCTTTGCCATAAGCAAATCCGGAATACAAGGAGTATGGGATCCTCTCTTTTTCGCGTCCGGACACACCATCGGAGGACGGCAGAACGTGTGGCATCGCACATTACACCCGGATGTCTCACATCCAGAATTCTGCTCCGCCGACATTCCACCCGGATGTCTCACATCCGGAATCTTCTCCGCCGACATTCCATCCGGATATTTCACATTCGGCACCTGACGCTGGATGGGAGAGGAGGCCGTTTCAACTTCCCCGGTCGGACATATCCGGATCCTCTGATAGCGCTTACCTGGAGAGTTTCACAGCCATTTTGCACAGTGCTGCGATGTTCTCCTGAAGCTTCTCGATATTTGCAACCAACATTTTGAGATATTTTGCTTTAGATATTTGATGTCTAAATCCCCAAACTCTCCTTGTAACCCACCAATTATAGGATTCCCTAGTTATTAAGTTTGGAAAAAGGGTGAATAACCCCTTATATATAGTTTGTAATTTTCTTTACATGAGGATATAGAATCGGATCTGGGAACTTGTTCTTAGAAGACGAATCCTTTGTATAGTTTTGGAAGGAAGTAAAATACAAAGCACTTGCTCTGCTTTTCATATATATTTTTGTTTTCTCGTTATTTTACTTTCTAGCCAATCAAACTCTGAGGATTTTTCCTTAGAGGATGAGAGGCTAGGCTCTTCGTCTCTTGGAGTGAAGAAAGTCGGGTAAGTTTCCAAATTCAAAATTGGAAGTTTTGTTGTTTTAGTTTTTAATGAAGAGAAAGTGTGACCCGTTAATGGTTTTTATCTTTTTAGTTAACTTAAAACGCCTTTAAATCACCTAGGCCAACACTTGATAAGGCAAGTGGTCTCCATCCATTGAGATGCACTAGTTTATCTCTTGCGAGCCTTTGGGAGGTGGTTTGAAGGTAGGATTTTCTAGAATAGCCAACACTTGGTAAGCTTTTGGACTCCACAGAGACATCCATTAGTTATCTCTTGCGAGCTTTTGACGGGTAATCCAAGGCTAAGGATCACCTTGAATGGCAAATGCTAGGTGAGAGGCACGAGCCATTGCAAGATGCATCAGTGAGAGAGATTTAGTGTTTGAACCCATTAAGGGGAAGCATCTATACCACACTAGTTAGAGAATTAACTATATGTTAATTCTCTAATGCGAGGAAAAGAAACAAGTGATCAGAACTCTCCTTTTTGTATGAGGAACCTGAGCCTAGTGATCTAAACTCCAAGAAACATTTTTCTTTGTAAGTAAAATCAGTTACTATTTTTGGTTAGTTTAAAGCCAAACCTTTTTCACTCAAACATCTTTTTGTTTTCTTTTAAAGCTAACCTTGAAATGAAAAGACACCAATTCATCTTTGAATTAATATCATTTGTGAAGTGAAAACCCATCCCAGTGAACGATCCTAGAGCCACTATGCTGTAGTAGCTTTGTCTTTGCTACCCTAGTTCATGGTGTAATAGGTTATAAATTTTGTTGATTACTCCCTCAATCAAGGAGCACCAGCTGGACATGAATCAACTGATACACCAATTGGGAACGAATCATGCTCCTTGGAGCTAGAGTATGCCATTTGATTACATAATAAGTGAGTTTTGTAACTCAAGGATTTGAGAGATAATCTTGATAGGTGATAACACTACCTTGTTAGATTTCAAATACTAGTTCATAGGAAGTTTACATGTAGTGGATAGTAGGTCACAAACCTAAGCACTTGGTGTCTCATTGTAATATGCATAGGGTACTGGAGTGTAGTTGACTCTCTGTAGTGGGATGTTGCATCAATTTCAAAATCTGATTCTGAGAGAGCTAGTGCTCCTATGGTTGGATGGGTTTTTAGTTTATTATTGTTCATAAGGGCATTTTGCTAATCACTCAAGGTTGCACAGGGATAAGTAAGTGGTATCTTTGGACTGGGCTAATTGATTAATTAGGCCTTGTATGCGTGGACCCGTATTTTTCATGTGCATCCCCACTTGATGGCGAGACTCACTTCCTTTTAATGAAAAATTATATTTTTTATAAAAACTTAGAGTCGCCACTTACTTTTATTTATTTTTAAAGGGGAAATCAAGTAAGAATAAAACCCCAAAAAGGACTCCTAATTTTTGGAAAAGCTATTTGCGAAAAACCTAAGTCTAGATCTGGGGATCAGGTTACCTATCGGGAAGGTCCTCCAAAGAGGTAGCACCCTCTAAGCTCTAACAAGGTCTCTACTAGCTGATTACTACTCAAAAAGTGCTATTTCATAACTTGTAATTAACTCTTTTAAATACTTTTGAGTAGTAGTTATTGCCTTTTAACCCAATTAACATATTAAGGACATTTGCAAGCACTTCTAATCAATTTGTGTTAAGTCTTGGTGTTTTGATAGCTTTTTTATCACCAAAGCAATCCGAGATTGAGGAGAGTTATTTGGAATCTATGGAAAAGCAATGGAAAGCTCAGAAACATGAAGAACCGAAGCTTTGAAGTCCTTTGTCATAAGCAAATCCGGAATGCAAGGAGGGGAAGCAAAGAGAAATCTGCCATGAAGCATTCTTGATGTCAGTCATGTCAGCCACTTTTGGAGCACTTTCTGGAGTTCAATTTATGCATGCTATATGTCGTTTCGAAGCTTAGGAAGTAAAAAATCCAATGCTTCAAACGGTGTGCGATTTGGAGTTGAAATGAAGGAGTTATAGCCATTGGAAGCCAATCACTCCAAGCTGAAGGAAGAATTTTGCACAGCTGCGAAATCACCCTTTTGCTGCAAAATGATTTCGCAGCCATTTTTGCACAGTGCTGTGGAATTCCTCCTGAAGTTTCCCAATATTTGCAACACGTTGGAAGCCGAACACCGCAAGCTGAAAGCCAACTTCGCAGCGTTGTGAAATCAGCCTTTTGCTGCGAAGTGATTTCGCAGCCCTTTTTGTGCGTCTGCGAAATCTCGCAGACCTCGTTTTCACCTGTGAAATGGTCCTTAGTGCTTCCCGATATTTGTGACCGAAACTTTTGGATATTTTTCTTCAGATTTTTGTTGTCTAATTCCCCAAATTCTCCTTGTAAGCCACCAATTATAGGATTCCTTAGCTATTAAGTTAGGAAAAAGGGTAATTATCCATGTAATAATTGTTATTGTAATTTTCATATAAATAGCTCTCGAGAGCCTATTCTTGGGATGATAAACCTTTTGTAAAAGTTTAAAAGGAAGTAAAATACAGAGCCTTTGCTCTGCCTTACCTTCTCACTTTGATTGTATTTTTCATTTACTAGTTATGCACTCTCTGAGGAAGTTTCCCCAGAGAATGAGTAACTAAACCTTTAGTTCCTTGGAGCTAAGGTTTTTGGGAAAGGTTCCAAGTGCATGAATTAGTAGCTTTGTGGTTTCAGCCATGAATGAAGAGAAAGTGTGATCCTTTAGTGATTTCTATGTTTTTAGTTAACTTAAAACACCTTGGAGTCACCTGGGCCAACACTTGGTAAGGCAAGTGATCTCCGTCCATGGAGATGCACTAGTTTACCCCTTGCGAGCCTCTGGGAGGTGACTTGAAGGTAGGATTTTCTAGAATTGCCAACACTTGGTAAGCTTTTGGACTCCAAGGAGACATTCATTAGTTATATCTTGCAAGCTTGAGAAGGGAAGTCTAAGGTTAAAGATCACCTTGAATGATAAATGCTAAGTGAGAGGCACGAACCATTGCAAGGTTCATCAGTGAGAGAGAATTAGAGCTGAAATCCAATTAAGGGATGCATCTGTACAACACCGATTAGAGAATTGACTATATGTTAATTCTCTAATGTGAGGAAATGACCCATCTGACCGGAGCTATGTTTTTGCATGAGGAACCTCCCCTGTGAACCTAAATCTCCAAGGAATGTTTGTCTTCATAAGTAATTTCCATTACTTGCTGTGTCGTTAGTTTAAATCTAAACCTTTTTCAACCAAAGTTTGTGTTTTATTTCTTAAGCTAACCTTAAAATGAAACAGCACCAATTCACTTTGAATTGGTATCATTTGTAATTTGAAAACCCTTCCCAGTGAACGATCCTAGAGCCACTATGTTATAGTAGCTTTGTTTTTGCTACCCTAGTTCATGGTGTAATAGGTTATAAATTTTGTTGATTACTCCCTCAATCCAGGAGCACCAGCTGGACACGAATCAACTGAGAAACCAATTGGGCACGAATCACTAGCTTAGTTGAGGCAAATATGACAATTAATCAATTGATTATGAATACCTAGATAGGCTAAGGTGATTTTAAAAACTCTATTAATTTTAACATGCAAAACAAGGATTCAAACCTCATAAAGAAATGATAATATGTGTACCTAGATCTATAACTTAAATGCTATCACAAAATCACCGAAGTTAGTTCAGGTATCATATCACTCAAAATGCACTTTATCAAAAGAAATCAAATGAACATCAAGGCACCTAAAGTCAATATCAAACATGGATATGGTTTCCAATGACATACATATTCATGGAACTTTGAAATGGGAAGATAGAGAGCGTACTTATGCAGCAAGCATCAGTGTTTCTATAAAAATGAGATTAATTCACAAATGATAATAATAAGATTAAAGAATAATAATAATAAAAAAAAACTAAACATATATATATATATATATACTTAGCATGTCTCAAGTCAAGGAAAGTTCACAATCATGTTCAAAAGTGACCAAATTATCAAAAGCCAAGAGAATATCGGTTTGTAAAATAAACTTCAAATAAATATCAAGAAAGGTTATCTCACCAAAATAAAAATTATTTAACATCTTTAAAATGTCCAGATTAACATCCAATTAGCCAAATTAATTAATTATATTTCAATTAATATCAAATTTATTCAAAAGTGGGTTACTTCATAGGAAAATCAGCAAATGATCATACTAGAAGATTCTACAAAATAAATCTAAAACAAATAACTAGAAGTTAAATTTTATTAAGAAAAAATTCATAGAATATTTCTAGAATGTCTAGTTTATCATCCAAGTGACCAAATTAATTAACTAGCCCTCATTTAGTACCAGATTCCAAAATGATGGGAATAGGTCCAAAATAGGGCTTTTTTTTAAAAAGATATTTGAAAATTGATTTTTTTAATTAACTTAAAGATGTCCTAAAATCATAAAAAAAATTCACACAACTATCTTAATATGTCTGTATTGTAAAAAAAATTAATTGAATGGAAGAAAGAATTCACAAGAATTTTTAAAGTACTATAATTAATCAGTTATCCAGATTCCATAATATGCGATAGGTGTGACTTTGAAAAACCGTATCTCCCTCAGGAAAGCATATTTTTTAATTTTATGTGTCAAAATTCAATTTTAAGAGCTCAAGAATCTAATAAAAATATTTATTTAAATTAAAAATATTAAAAAGTAATTAATTTTGAAAAGTGCTCTTGGGTGTACAGAAGTACGTCTAAACAGAACATGTGAAAAAAAGTAATCATAACTCAACTTTGAAGAAGGCTTTTTTACTCAAGTAACATTCTAGAATCAAGTTCAAAGAGTGAAGAATATCATAAAAAATTTTAATTTTTTTTAAACACTCCAAAATAATCAAAGCAAATTTTTAAACCAAAAAGTCAATAGTTGAGTAGAAAACTAGCAGCAAAGGTGTGTCAAAATTAAAAGTAAACCAAAAATTCTTTTCAATCAAACATGAGTTAAAATTAAAAATATTTTCAATCTTATGTGAGTCAAAACTAGATCTAAACCAAAATTCAAAATTTTGCTAAATTAATATAATGAATCTAGATTAAAAGTAACTAAAATTCTAACTTTCCAACAAACCAAAATAATGGATAAAAAAGAAAATGAAAAAAAGAGTCTAACTTACCGTAATCCAAACTAATATAATGATTTAAAACTAAATTAGACAATGGTTCCAACTTACCTTTCTTAATAATAATGTAGGCTATTTCAAAATTTGAAGGTGCGGCGTGGCTTGAATCTCTCAAAAGGTGCAGGCCATGAAGAGATTTAATGAGTTGTGCATGCTTGTGTTACTCCCTTCTACAATGCGCGCCACATGGAAGTCTCTTTGAAGCATGGCTAATGTGGCTAAAATTGATCCTCTTGAATGATAGACTATTCTTATGTGTCTGGAGGCAATTTTTTTTTTCTTTTTTTTTTCCTTTTTTATGGCAGCATGTTCTCCAAAAATGGTGCATGACTGCATTTTCTATATGCAGCCATGAAATACCCCTAAGGAATTCAATTCAAAGGCTCCTTATTAAAACCCCCAAAACCCATTATCTTACCACAAAGATAGCTTCCAAATTCATGTATATACAGTCACTGAAACCCAATTATTTTACCACCAAACCAGCCTCTAAATTCACCTTATGCAACCACCGAAAGTCACATTTCCTCCATTACATTTTCATTATGATTTTTTGCCCATTAAATTCTCCATTAATAGCACAAAATTTCAGCCATGCAACTTCCTCAATTTAGTCAAAAATATTTTTTAAATAACCATGGGATCTTTACATGCACCCCTTTGAATTTTTCAGCCACCTATATTCACATATGTAGTCGCATATCATGGATTTCATATTCATGGTTTTTTTCTCTTTGAATTTCAGCCATTAAACCTTCATCTATGTAGCCACCAAGCTCTCCTCTTCATTTTAAAAATTCAGCCTTAGAATCTCTCCACTAAGCAGTAATACCTCAACCATGAATTAATACCCCTTTAAGGCACCAAATCTCCATTTTTCTCTATTGGAATATTCATACACTTCATTGATTTCTTCTTTATCATCCTGCATAAGTCTCCATTTTAATTCTTTGAACTTTGGGATAGAATTCATGAGATCATTATCATGAGAAGTAGTATGGGATATAACACAGAACATGAGCTTAATGGGAATTGGGCTTAATCTAAAGGCAAGGATTAAACTTTACGCAATAAAATGGGCCTGATATGGCTTGATTGTTGGTAGCTAAGAAAAGGTTTGTTATATCTAATGGCTTCATCTAATAGAGTGTAGCCAATGCTTTTTGCAAAGTGCCAACCGTAACGTCATAAATCAACAATAAGACATTTCTACAATTAGTTCTGATTTAAAAATTACGAACTCCTCCATTATCTAGAAATCCGACTATGACTAGGTTCAATAAGAATGATAGCTATCTAAAGTTACAAGCATTGCAGGCAACACCTTTCATTCACACCTAAAGCTATTATTTTCCATAATGAGTGGATTAAAAAGCTCATTTGACATAGTGAATTGATTGCTAATCATTTCCAAAACCTTTGAAACAAAGTGAGAATGAGGAACATAAAAGAAGGTTTGCTATTGAGTCTAGCAAACTTACCATATTCAATAAATGGAAAGGAGCTGGATAGTACACTAGGGTAGCCTTATAGGGAAGACATGCACGTGGTAAGGAAAGTGTATTGGAGGTTTAGCTTGGACCAAAATTATAAGGGAAACTTGTGTTTCCAGCCAACTATTTGAAAGTAATATGTATTCAAATCCCAATGAGTTGGAATATGAGATTTGACTATCAAAGGGGAAAATATTATCATTTTTGTGCACTCTTTGTTGACTCCATTTTATGTTCTTAAATTGCCCCTCCATGTCACCAACAACTTTGTCCTATATCAGCAGGAAGGCCTCCATGTCATAGGAGAGACTGAAATTTTAAAAAACAAAAAAAATTTAAATTTAAAACCTATGAAAAATCACTTGACCCGAAAACCAATTCTAATTTCCCTAATCTGAAATTTTTCTTTTCTATGATTTGGGAACATTTTTCTCTCTCTCTTAGCTTCATCACCCACACGATCTCGAGAACCATATAAAATTTCCCAAAAATTATCTCATTTGAGGAAAAAAAAACCCTTAATCCAAAACTCCAACCTGCATTTTTCTCTCTTGTCCACGTAAACTACAACAAAATGGAGCATTCCATCCTAAGAACGTCTAGTTAAAAGACGGTTTCAAGAGGTGCAGTTGTGATTATGAATTTACTACAAAAATGCGTACTCGAACGGAAAGCTGAAATCCAAAATTTTGGCTTTGTCAATAAGATATCTCTTCCTATCATTTAGTCACATTTTGCCCTAACCCTAAATTGAAATTTGAAGGTAATTAATTTGCATTTATTGTTCTTTAGTTCCTTTCTTTGAAATGGAGCACATCAAAAATTTTGAAGTCGTTGTTAGACTTCAACTTTTGTGTCGGGTTGTAGAAACCATATTATTCCCAAATAACCATATGACTTACAAGTGGCATTGAATCCAGATGGAACTTATAGCACATCTGATTACACATACAATTGAGTTTGGCAATGTGCATTTTAATAGGGTGGTGAGTTGGATCATGGATCACCTATGGTATGGTGGTGACTGTACCTTAGGTACAACCTTAGTAACCCTTAGGTATCTACTTTAGGTATTACCTTAACCGACCTCAGGTACTACCCTTGTTAAACCTAGGTACTACCTGTGTGAAGCCTTGGAACATCATTTGTAGACATTACTTACTTCATTTGTGACCCTTAGAGCATGTCATTATGAGATTAATTACTATGGTCTATTGGTTCACCTTTGGTATATTGGTGACTTTACCTTAGGTATACTACCTTAATAGCCCTTAAGTACCACTTTAATCTACCTTAGGTACTACCTTAACCGACCTTAGGTACTACCTTAATTAAACTTGAGTACTACATGTCTGAAGCCTTAGAACTTCATTTGTGACCCTTAGAGCATGTCATTATGTGATTAATTAGTGTGGTCAATTGGTTTACCTTTGGTATTTTGGTGATTGTACCTTAGGTACTACCTTAGTAGCCCTTAGGTACCACCTTAATCTACCTTAGGTACTATTTTAATTGACCTTAGGTACTACCTTAGTTAAATTTGGGTACTACTTGTTTAAAGCCTGAGAACTTCATTCCTAGACATTACTTACTTCATTGGTGACCCTTAAAACATGCCATTATGTGATTAATTAGTGTGGTCAATTGGTTCACCTTTGGTATATTGGTGACTATACCTTAGGTACTACCTTAATAGCCCTTATTAACCACCTTAATCTACCTTAGGTACTACCTTAAGCAACTTTAGGTACTACCTTAGTTAAACTTGGGTACTACCCGTCTGAAGCCTCAGAACTTCATTTGTGACCCTTAGGGCATGCCATTATGTGATGAATTAGTGTAGTCAATTAGTTCACCTTTAGTATTTTGGGGACTGTACCTTATATACTACCTTAATAGCCTTTAAGTCTGACTTTAAGCCACCTTAGGTACTACCTTAAGCAACTTTAAGTACTACCTTAGTTAAACTTGGGTACTTCCTATCTAAAGCCTTGGAACTTCATTTGTGGACATTACTTATTTCATTTGTGAGCTTTAGAGCATGTCATTATGTGTTTAATTATTGTGGTCAATTGCTTCACCCTTGGTATTTTAGGGACTGTACCTTAGGTATTATCTTAATAGCCCTTAGGTACCACCTTAATCTACCTTAGGCACTACCTTAACTGACCTTAGGTACTACCTTAGTTAAACTTGGGTACTACCTGTTTGAAGCCTCAAAACTTCATTTGTGGATATTACTAACTTCATTGATGACCCTTAGAGCATGTCATTATGTGTTTAATTACTGTGGTCAATTGATTCACCTTTGGTATTTTGGGGACTGTACCTTAGGTACTACCTTAATAGCCCTTAGGTACCACCTTAATCTACCTTAGGTACTACCTTAACCGGCCTTAGGTACTACCTTAGTTAAACTTGGATATTACCTGTCTGAAGCCTCAGAACTTCATTTGTGGGTGTGACTTACTTCATTAGTGACCCTTAGAGCATGCAATTATGTGTTTAATTATTGTGGTCAATTGGTTCACCTTTGGTATTTTGGGAACTATACCTTAAGTACTACCATAATAGCCCTTAGGTACCACCTTAATCTACCTTAGGTACTACCTTAATCGACCTTAGGTATTACCTTAGTTAAACTTGGGTATTGCATGTCTGAAGCCTCAAAACTTCATTTGTGGACATTACTTACTTCATTTGTAACCCTTAGAGCATGCCATTATGTGTTTAATTATCGTGGTCAATTGGTTCACCTTTGGTATTTTGGGAACTATACCTTAGGTACTACCTTAATGGCCGTTAGGTACCACTTTAATCTATCTTAGGTCCTACCTTAGTTAAACTTTGGTACTACCTGTTTGAAGCCTCAAAACTTCATTCCCAACCTTTGCTTGTTATATTTTGAATTTTTTAGTTAATCATCACTGTTATTATCCTAAAATGTGGTATGCATGTGTGAATTATATACGTTTTGTGCTATCTTTTGCAATAGTCATTACTTGATTGATTATAAAAAATTAACCAACAATAATTATGTCATCAGATGATGAACATGTGAACATATTATGTAGTGTTTATGGGTTGCAAACATGAAGTGTACAATTCTTGGGTTGAATGTCAAAAGAATGTGCTCCTTTATAAGGGGAGTGTTTACAAAGTATATACTTCTAGAGAGGAAGTTGTCCGAACTTGGGTGTTCTATGAACCAAGATGGAAGAGAAGTGATGAATGTTCATTAGTTGGCAAACCAAAGTCTGAACATGCAGTTGATGATCACCATTCCTACAAACTATTTCACATACACATGTAATCAGTTTCTTTGTTGGCTTCTTTATAGCATGTGTTTTGCTTATTTTAATATCTAGTTTATCATAGGTTGTGGAAATGTGTTATGAATATCAATGTTTAGTAATGTGGTTTTTGTAGTGTGTAATACCAATTGATTTCCAATGTAGTTTTTTGGACTTCTAATTGACTTCTGTGGATTGAATATGAACCATTATTAGGGTATAATACCATTCATTCTTCTATTACATCGAGGCATAAATTGTTGGGTTGTAATGTGGTAAAGCCTCATACCAAAGGACTTTTTTAATAAGTTGCTGCTCCATCCATTTTCACCATAATCTTTGTCTTCGAACTTTTGTATTTAGAACTTTTGAAGTAAACAATGTTATTGTTGCATTGAATTTATGTTCAGTTTTAAGTGTTTAATACTTCTTCAATAATTTAATTTGTATTTCGGTTGTCCTTGATTCTTACTATGAAACCCAAGCCGATGGATTCCTCTATTTGTTTGGAACTGCATTAAATTCTTGGGAAAATGGGTTACTACGGTTGTTCTATAAGGTATTTTAGCCTAGTTCCCTAAGAGAATGATTTTCCAACTGTTTCTCATGTACCAAAGAGAAGTTGAAGTGAATCCCATGAATTACTCAAACGGTGCATTGATGGAGAAGAAGACCTATATGTATAGTTAACAGTTTAGATGATCATCAGATGGGAGAATTACATCACAAATATCTTAATCTGTCTATTAATTAACAATGCCTATGCATGAGAAAATATAGTTGTTTGGTTCTTAAGAATAAGAATGACAAGAAAAGAACACAAAGGGAACTCTTTCGTAATCCTCATCTTTTACATAATTTGGTCATTTTGCCTTAAGATTGTTTTCAAAGATGTCGTTCAACAATTTCACTTTTTATTTCCATGTCTCCAATTGCTCCATCACATGGTCTTTTTTCTCAAGAACATCTTTGAGTTTTGCATGATCATAGGGAGGGGGCATGGTACATGAACCCATATGTAAAGGACTCCTCACCCTACTTTTGCTATCCTTTGTGCATGTTGGGTGACATCAAGGTTAGAAAGTAGAGCAAGGTTACAAGTTTTTCTGATAGAGAAATCAATCTTTCATCACCTTCTCTGTATGGTTATTGCACCATTCAGTGGGAAACTTGAGGGATTTGCACATGTCCTTCAGTTTTAAAGGCCAGTAACAAACCTTAGGCTCTAAACTTCTTGTGAAGAAATCATAGTAGTGAGGGTTTGCAAGCAGGGTCAGAGAATCACAAGCTAGAATGTATTTTTCACTAACATACCATGTAATTGCCTCTATGTAAATCTTGTATCTGGATCAGTTGGGCCAAAGTGAAATAAAGGGGCAATGAGAAAATAGAAAAGAAATGAAGAACTTTGAAAAACCTGAAAAGGTTTCTCCAAATTCAATCACTCACCTATGATTGCATTAGTTTGCTAAATCTGAATTGTTGAATCCACTATGAGTCTCTTGGTGCCAGTCCTGCAAATCTTTAACCTATCAGTAACATTCATGTATTGGATATTACTGAAAAGATTAGGATAGTCATGAAGATTTGTTCTCATTTATAACAAATGGATCACAAAATTATTCTCTACCCTTCATTTTCCTCATCTATAACCAGATCTCTAAGTAGACTAATTTTTAGGTTAGAACATTGCCCTCAAAATTTCTCATAGTGCTTCAAGCAAAGCACCAATTAAGGTTACAGTAGACCAATCACCATACTATATTAAATAAACATTGGCTTTATGCCAAATTGATGCAGCTAAAATTTACAAATGGAATATACACCATGATTCTTTTTTATCACCCATTGCAAGAATAGTCTAAAACATACTTTAGATGACTGCATCTCTTCTTCAAAAACTATATTCAATAGGGATGAACATTCTAAATCAAAAGAAAGAACTGTCACAACTTCAACTCATCAAACTTGAATATTCAACAATTAATCCCTTCATTCAATGTTAAAAAATTTATCATATTGTTTAGACCACTAAGATACTAAGAAACCAAAAGTTTAAACCAAGACATGAACTGATAGCTGAAGGCTTCACAATAATCCCACACAAGTAACTCAATCTATCATACTGCCTAAAACTCTTGGGAGTATGGTAAAACTTCCATTAACATAATAAGCAAAGCATAGTAATTGTTATGATTGAAAAACAAAAATTAAAAATATGTGGGCAATAGTAAATTGTACTAGAAAACCTTACCAGTCTTACCAATCTTAGATACATGACCAAAATCATTTTCAATAACAGTTCCATATAAGAAAACATTAACTCCCTGACAGCCTCAACTCTCTCACTCCAAGCATTCCATAAACTACTATTGCCTGGACCAGAATTATGCAAAGCAACATTATCTTCCCACTTTTGTGCATTTTTTGAGGTTATTGTTGTCACCATAGGAGAATTATCACTCTCCACAAATAAGAAACCTTTTGTGTCTTATGTCAACTGATTCTCATCTTGTGAATTATGCAATTGCCCATTGGTTTCCAAATCTGACTTCAGAATAAACTCTGGAACACAAATTTCTTTTCTCTAGAAGTTTTGTAATTTTAAAGAAGAATAATAAAGGTTCACGAAACATGTTTTTGCAGTTAGTACTATTTTTTCAGAAAACAAAATCATAAAATGGCAACACAACCAAACCAAACTGGAAAATAGTTATTTTTATCTAAAAACTAGTACAAGATTTAACTAAGGTGAAATAACCCATTTTTTTTAACCAAACAACATAAATATAGGTCTCTCATTTAATCTTCTTTTCCATAGATTTCTCAACAATCAAACAAAACATTAATATGACATATAAGAGTTCTAAGTAAAAAAAGGAAAGAAAGAAATAAATAAAATATGAAGTGCACATCATATATTTCCATCACAAACCAATTTGAAAGGAAATAAAAACCTCTAATTGAGTAGACTTCCAGCTCTGATCACGCTTATTTCCAATAGACCCAGATTGAGGTGTTGTGTCATTAATTTTGGAGGTGTCTAAACCTGTTAAAACATATATTAAGAAAGAAAACTATGATAGGAAGGAAAGTGAAACAATAATCTTGGTAGATTCATAGAATACCCACCATTTGGGATTTTTTTTTAGAGTTTAGGGAAGATAGGTCTCGAATTTCAAACTCTCAAATCTCTTTTTGAGAGTTTCCATTCGAATGGGTCTTATGTGGGAAGATGAGCACTCTGTTCGAGTCTGCTCTGCTATTGCAAAATCACACTCACACCTATGGCTCTTAAAACCAATTGGTTACTCAATGTTCTTGTGATCAAGTGCTCAATTTTCTTGTTGAGACAGTGGCGAAGAAATAAATATGAAGATAAGAGTTTTTAGGAAAATAAGACAAAGAAGTTTAAGTGTTTAGGAAATTTTAGGTTCTCAGGTCAAGTGTGAGGAGATGTAGGCCAAATATTATACCATAGTGTTTTATGTTTTTTCATTATTTAAAACCTTCCTGCTGATATCAAGACATAGTTGTTGGTGACATGGAGGCATGAAGGGGCAATTTAGGAACACAAAAAAGAGTCAGCAAAGAGTGCATACAAATGATAATATTTTCCCATTTGACAGTCAAATCTCATATTCCAGCTCATTGGGGTTTAAATCCCATATTACTTTCAAATAGTTGGCTGGAAACATAAGTTTCTCGAATTATAGTCAATCTAGGTCTTCTTTGAGATAACCAAATGGTGAAGTGGGTGGCCATGCAATGATAACAATCCGACACCCATGTACCACCCAATCAAAAACCTATAACTAGATAGCCAATACCACGTGGGAGAACTTGGGTCTGTTACAACTTATGCAAACTTTGTTGACCAAGCTATATGACTTTCCTCAAGGTCTCAAAAGGCACATATAAATAGCGGGAACAACGAGAAAAATCTATTAAAAAAAAACACAAAGCATGACCAAAGGACGAAAAAAAATAAACGAACCATTAAACAAAAACCCCATTGATGTAGGATTTAATAGGTTTAAAAATCAATGGTACAACTAAGAAGTTCAAAGCAAATTCTAAGATGAAATTACACGAGCATAAAAAAAACATTTTCATTCTCAAAATTGGTTCATAAACAACATAACTCAACTAACCATACACAAATCAGAAATGATAAATAGAAATAAACAAAGTTACAGTAATCATACTTGTAGGACTCCTCTCAGAAGAAAATTATGGTGCCCCTCTTCTTGGATTTTTCTATTAGAAACTTGTGTTTTTATTTTTATAATAAGTGGTCTTTAACTTTATGAAAAAAGTGGTATTTTAATATTCATGGAAAGTATTGTTTTAGTTTTATATTGGAAACTTGTTTTTGACTTTATGTACATATCTATTTAAAATATTGATATTAAGACACTAAAAAATACCAAATTATATTTATGTACACACCACTAAAAAATTTTATATTATTTTAACACTTAAAAATTTTTTTATATTAAAACACTTAAAAAAATTAATTTATCAAAATTCAATTTACATAAATACCACTAAAAAAATTATATTAAAACATTTTAAAAAATTACGTTACCAAAATTCAATTCGAAATGAATATGCATATAAATTAACCAATTTAAAGTTCACCTACAATTCAACCAAGTGGACTAAGTTAAAGTGCAACTAAGTGAGTTGAAATGAGCTAAAGTGTAGCTAAGTGACCTTGTGTAAAAGATGCCTAGATGTGCCTAAGTGGGTTTGAGCATGTCCAAATGGGTCAAGTGTGTCTGAATGAGATAGAGTGCATCTAAGTGACCTAAACTAAGCGAGAAGAGTAGCCAAGGTCAAAGTGAGGGTCCTAATGAGCCTATCAACAAAAGGATCCCTAAAGATGACTCGGAAAAAAAAAAAAAAAAGTTGTATGAGTGTCAATGGGCTACCAAAGGATGATCACAAGGCAAAAAGGAAACACAGGGTAGAAACTAGCATTACATGTGCTAAGAAGATAAAATGGAGGGTCTACAGTATGGTTAATTAATCAATTAACAACATTTTTGGGCTAGATTAAGTGACCTAAGCTCATGGTGGGCTTAAGTCACTTAAGCCCAGTAGGAAGCTTATAAATATCCCTTTAGAGGTTGGGGTTTCCAAGTCTTGTCATTCTCCTCTTTGGTCTAGAGAGAGAACCCTAGTCTCCATCCTTGAGATCTCCACCATCTTAATGCCTAGACACAAGGAAGAATCATCGGGCGGAAGATCATGATGTTTATGAGATCCATTATGACTTTAGAGTTATTTACATCAATTGGAATTGATCCGATAAAATTCAAATCAAAGGTATGTGACTTTATTCTGTAGAACTATGTTTTCTTTGGTATCCATATTGTTTTTTAATACCTGTTTATTTGTTACGATAGATTTAGAGAGCTTAGGATAGATTTGCATGGACCCTACTCGATCTGGGGCATGAGAACAAAGTAATCCATGGTTCCCAACAACTGCTATTAGAGCCTTAGGGTAGGTTTTAACATGTTAGATTTTTTCAAGGGTGTGCTAATTCTGTTTTGTAAGTTTGTTTTATTCATCCCATGACCCTAAGGGATGAATGAATGAAATTATTCATTCAATTAAATGTATTAATATATTTGGATTGATTGATTGATTGTTATTGATTCATTTGAATGAATGAATATGAATGGATATCTTCGATGCCTTTTGATTCTCTAGATTGGGTTGTACACCCCATAAAGGGGTATAGGATTTTTATTTGGTTGTAAAAATCTTTTATTTTCAATAGATGGGTTATAAGCTCCTTTATAGGACCATAGTTTTATTATTGTAAAATTTTCAGTTTTTGTATCCATCTATGGTAACCTAAGAGAAAAAAGGAATCTTGAAATTTTTTTTTGAGATTCTATGGTGGTTAAAGAAAAAAAAAAAGCATTCTTGGAAGTTCTTGGTTTGAGATCCATGGTAGCATAAAGATGTTGACTTGAACTCAAAATTGGGACTACCTCCCAATATTTTATTTGGGCAAGCCACATATAGATTTGAAGCTTAGGAAGTCACGAATCCAATGGTTTAAGAGGATTGCAATTCGGAGTTGAAATGAGGGAGATATGGCAAAGTGAAATAAGGCTGCATAAAGTGCATGGTAGCACAGTGATGTCAAATTTGAGCCAAAATCGTTGCTACTTCCAGTAAGTTTCTTGGGTAAGATCACATATAGTTTTGAAGCTCGGGAAGTCAGAAATCCAATGCTTCAAACATATCGCAAATCGGAGTTGAAACGAGGGAGATATGACTAATTGAAGCAATATTGCACAAAGAGCATGGTGTTACGGGATTGCATACAGGCCCAATTCTTTTTTGTTGTTCAGGCTAAATTTTGGGCATCTTCTTGGGTACAATTTTTGGTGGAAATTAGGCCATTTGGTTCTATTTTCACTAACCTTATTTTTTATTGTAGGGTTATTTTTGGTAATTTGGATTTTATCCAAATTTTAATTACTAAATAAGCAATAAGATCCCTAAAGACCATGAGAACTTTTCTATTTAATTATTGCCTCATTTTTATTATATCCTCTTGATTGATTGCATATGTGACCTCAATATATTTTGGTATTCTTATTTGGAAATAAATTTTCATATTTTTTTTTCAAAATTGGAAAACTTATTTAAATTGGAATGTGCATAGTTAGAAAATTTTATTTTAAAGAAAAAGATAAGTTGGAAAATGATTAAGAGCTTTCTTCCCTTTTAAAGTTAATTCTTAGAGATTTTAATTTTATTTAAAATCTTCTCAAATATTTGAGATCTCTAAGAATAAAATATTTCTTTTAAAGAAAAGCTCTTATTTTTTCAAATTTTTATAAAATAGTATTTTTCCTATTTTGCACATGATTTCCAATTGAAAGAAAATAAGTTAATTTTGTAAATTTATGATAGATAATTTATAATTAAGAATGTTTATCAAAATAAGTATTAAAACCTAAAGAAAAGCTTTTTGGTATTTTTAGTAAATTTTCATGAGAAGATATTTTTCGAAGATTATTTATTTAAATTGGTTGTTGCTAAGAAGATTGTTATTTTTTTATAACTATCTATTTTTAAACTTTATAAGGTTTTCCTATTCTTTCTTATTAAGAGAAGGAAAACTATACCTATAGTTGGTCCTCTAGGCTCTCCCCCCAAAGAGGAGGAAACCGTTCTGTTTGGATAGTTTAGTGATAAGGAATAAGATAGCAATTCTTTTAGTATAGGAGTCCTAGTTTAAAAGATAAATAATGGATTTGGAAAATCTCATGATAGAGAATTTATGATAAGAAGGGTTACCAAAATAACTTTGGAAAGTTTTAGTAATTTAACGAAGATATAAAATATTTTGAAAATACTTTCCAAAATGGATTGTTTAATTCCTTTTTGGAAATAAACATTTTTGGGAGTTTTTCATAGAGAATATTTTATCTATAAGGAATTACTAAAAGTTTCTATTTTTGATAATATTTAAAGGAATAAATTATTGTGAAATTTCCATAGAAATATTTATTAAGTTGGAAAAGTATAAGAAATAAGGAAAGTAAATCTTATGAGGATTTTTTAATATGAGAAGTAAAAGTTCCTTTCTTGAATAAGGTGCTCTCAAGACTATTCAAAATCTCATAAATTGGTAATTTTCTTATTACACAAGAGTTTCTAATTTGGAAAATAAATATTTTGGAAATTTTCATTAGAGATAATTTATCATTAAAAGATTATTATCAAAAGGCTTAGTAATTTGATGGAAATAAATTTCTTTGAAACCTTTTCTAGATAAAATATTTATTAATTGGAATTGTGTATATAAGGAGAATTGTATGAAAATAGTTTTTAAAATTTTGAGAGTGGATATTTTATTATTTTGTTTTTAAAAATTATTCTCATGGAAATTTTAATTTTTTCATGTTGATATTCTCCTATTACACTAGGCTTCCAATTAGGAAATAAATATTTTTGAAAAATTTGAAAGTAGATAATTTATTCATCAAGGAAATTACTAGCGGTTTTAAAGTGCTCTTATTTATTTCAAAAGATTAAGTGGGAGAAGGCTTTAGGCAAGCCCACGACCTCCATTGTCGAGCCCATCTTGATTTGGGTTCATCGCCACCCCCACAATGGATTAGCCCTAAAAATTAGGAAATATCAACTCTCTACATGGACAAGACTAGACATGTTTGTAGTAGGAGCGACCACCCCTACGGTGGGGTTCTTGGTGAAATTGATAGTTCAAGGACAATGGTTATACACTTGACATTGGACATGAAGTGGTAGAATCGTCCCAGCAGTCTCATTTCCATAGTCCATAGGTCAAATAAAATGTATATTGATCTTGCCTTTCAATACCTTTATAGTTAAGGCAAGGATATCAATCTGAGAGAGTCTCTAACTAGTAATAAGATCATGACCTGCCCCACATAGGCTTGATTCTTATTATACTAGAATACCTTGCAAAAGAACATGTAGTTTGAGAGCGCTACATTTTTGTTAAATTAATTACCAATTGCATATGTTTGGTTATATTCTTTGTTACAAATATCATGTTGGTTCTATTATCACTATTTTTCTCACAATAGGCCAAGCCCAACTAATCAATTGGACTAATTTTATTATGGATATAGTAACTAATTGCATAGAAGCTAGTTTAGGTAGAGCTAGCTATTCCTTATGAAGTAGCCCAGCAAAAGGAAAGAGTGGTGTATCAAGGTGGTATTAGATAGATCAGAAGACCAAGTGTCTAATACTTAGATTTTTGGATAATGTGTTACAATAGAAACACATGTCTATTACTAAAGACTTTGACATTCTCTTTCTAGTTTGTAATGGTTATTTGGTGATAAGGGTAGATCAGCCTTGATAAGCTACTCTTAGGACTATTATGAACACCATGTATACATATGATCTTAGAGACCTTGCCATTTTCCTTTAATATTATAGGGTATTGATATGGAAGTAAAAGGTTCTTCAGGTTCGTCTCCCAAGAAGAAGAAGAAGAAGAAGAAGAAGAAGAAGAATACCAAATAAGGAAAGTTCAAGAGAAAGAATAAGAGAGCAAGCTCAAGGGCAAGTGCTTCCTTTGTGATTTTTTAAGACACTAGAAAAGGAATGCCCAGTTCACCTGAAGGAAAAAGGAAAGTATACATCATTTTCTCATTGTTGAATATTTAATGGTAGATTTCACCATTTATGGTGGATAGATTCCAGGCCCACTATCTGTAAGCTCTTATGGGATATTCAACAAGTGAGAAGGTTAAATAATGGGATTATACTTACCTTAACTTCAAATGCAACTTAGTTATGCAAGTTAGTGGGATTTAATGTTTCTTCCTTTACATGTATTTCATTATCACTTTACCAAGTAATGAGAATAGTCAGATCTCATAATTAAACCTAACACTAATTAAACATTTAGTTTATAGACCTAGGTCATATTAATCTAAATAGGATCCAAAGATTGGTAAAGTATAGACTCTTTAATTCCAGAAGATCTTCCAATCTACAAATCTTGTATAGATGGTAAAATGACCAATAGGACTAGAGCCAAGAAATGTTTGGAGTTAGTGCATACTGATATGTATGGAACTTTTAGTGTTCATGCATGGGGATGGTATGGGTATTTCATCACTTTTAGTGATGATTACTCTAGGTTTGGATATGTACATAGGAGATCCGATGCCTTGGATACATTCATTGAATTTAAGGCGGGATCGGATAACTTATTGGGTATACATACGAAGTCACTTCGATTAAATCAAGGTGATATGTCTAATAAGTTTGATTCTTTCCATTGAAGTATAAGATGTTTTCCTAAGCATGTGCATCAGGGTCTCCATTGCAAAATGGAGAGGGGGGAAATAGATATCAAACTTTGTTAGACATAGTGAGATTGTGGATAGGTTTCTCATCTTTTCCAAGATTCTTTTGGGGATATGTCTTAGAAACAGTGTAATACCTCTTTTCCTTAAGAGGTATATCAGTTTATAGGATATCTAAGAGGATTTTTGGGTTATTACCTTTATAGTCAGGATCATTAGAAGATATTCATTGGCATAAATGTTAGATTTTTTATAAAGACTATATGATAAGGAATAAGGCAAAAAGTGATATAGATTGAAGGATATATTAGAAGATAGTCCCAGATTACATAGGATACTATGGATCTAAAGGGTTAAAGAAATATCATTCCTATGATTTCTAGTACACTAGTGCCTCATCATAGTGGGAGGTTCATATCCCACAGATTATGATGAAGTGGGTGACCAATGTTTGTGTTCACTTAAGGCAAGGAGCTATGAAAAGGTAGCTAGAATCTTTGTATTATAACATAGTTTGGGTTATTATAGAAGCACCTAAAGGGATAAAACTCATAGGTGTAAGTTGGTCTACAAGAGGAACACAAGAGTAGATGGAAAGCTTGAGTTTTATGTGACTAAGATTATTGCTAAAGGTTATAGTTTGAAACTTTGTTTCATCTATGGAAAACTTTTTCAACAGTGGTCATACTCAAATCCATCAGATTACTCCTATCTATTGCAATGTGTCACATTTATAAGATACAACAACCAAACATTTTCATAGCAAAGGGCCTTGTGTGTACAAGAAGGCACAAAGAAGCGTGGTAATGCTCTAAGATCTTATAGGTAGATGACAACAATCATTGTATGAAGTAGGGATATTGTCATTAGTCAAGATTTGGTAGTCTACTTAGTTCTAGATGAAAATATAGAGGAAGACACAATATATTCTTAGGGTTAAATTGTATCATGTCACCTACATAGACAAGCATTTGGTCAAGCACATGATGCAAAACTCCAAGAAGGGTTTGTTACTCTTTGGATTTGGAGTCATCTTTCTTATAAACAATGTCCTTCAACATCTAAGAAGAAAGATTGCTTTAAGGTGGTATTCAATGCGTCTACAATGAATAACCTTAAGTATGTGATGCTATGTGCTAAACCAAATATTTGTTTTATTGTAGGAATAATGAGTGGATATTAGTTCATTTCCTAATTAGAGCTTTGGGCATATGTCAAACATATACTCTAGTATCTTTGGAGAACAAGGGATTATATGTTTGTGAATCTTTGTGATATATTAGTACTCTTTTTGTATCGAGAAATTGGACTTCAGTCTGATAAGGACTCTCGCAGGTTTACCTCTGGGTATGTGTACACTCTAAGTGGTTTTTTGTTGTTTCCATAACAACAAAGGAAGCCTTTTGGCTTATGGGAAGTTCTCTTGGCTATTTCATCTAAGATCCTCTTATGTGATAATAGTGGGAGAGTAGAATGGTCTAAATAACTGAAGTACCACTAGAAGAGGAAACACATAAAGAGCAAGTATTACCTTATGAGGCTTGCCCCATGAAAATACTGGGAGATAGTCCCAATTTTGAGTTAAATTTAACGTCATTGTGTTGCCATGGATCTCAAACAAGAACTTCCAAGTTTACTTTCTTTTTTTTTAAAACCACCATAAAATCTCAAAAAGAATTTTCAAGATCCCTTCTTTTCTCTTAGATCACAATAGATGGATACAAAAGACTGAAATTTTTACAACAATAAAAATTCCTATGCTCCTTTAATGGAGCTTACAACCCATCTATTGAAAAGTAAAGATTTTTACAATCAAATAAAATCTTATACCCTTTATGAGGTGTATAACCCAATATAGAGAACAACAATCAAATATCATCAATAGATCCAAACATAATAATAACCTAAAATTAATTATAATAATAAAAAAGAAAATTATAACCACTATAATGACATTCATTCATCGATTTGGTCCATGGGATGAATAAAACAACCTTGAAAAATAGAGTTACCACACCTTAAAATAGATTTAACAAGCTAGAACCTACCGTAGGGCTCTAATACCAGTTGTTGGGAACCATGGATAGCTCTGTTCTCATGCCCTAGATCTCATAGGATGTATGCAACTCTATCCTAGGCTCTCTAAATCTATCACAACGGATAAACAAGTATTCAAAAACAATAAAAATATCATAAAAAGTATAGATATAGAGAATAAAGTCACATAACTTTGATCTTAATATTACCCAAACCCATGAACCAACTGTGGACAACTCACCACTTTGCAAGGAACCCATGACTTGGATCTTCTATACGACTCCTAATGCATCTAGTCATGTACAATGCAAGTGACGTGGGGCATGTATGCTCAAATAACCAATTAATCGAAAAAGGATAATAAAGAGAAACCAAGAAACATAAACAAATAAATTTATAAATTAATCTTTATTTGTTAAATCATGTCATGCTTTCCAGGGCTCAATCCTAATAATGGGGTCCTTGTATGTAGATAAGTATTCCACAGTCAGTTTATGGATTTAGGCAATTTAGTAGAAACTATAGTGCACTACCTCCTAATTGGGAAGATGACTTGTATTAGCCTTCGGGATGGGTTTTCCATGGTGAGTGCACTAGTATGTATGGTTACATATTGGACAGGAGTTATGGTGAATCGTAACATAAGGCTACTGATTGTCATGATTCACCAAGCTACTATATTACATGGACTCTCAATCTATAGAGGATATTGAGCTTGTGTCAAAGTTAATAGGAGGCTTTGACCTGTGAGTAAGACCCTAAAGTGGTCACTATTAAGATAGAGCCTTTAAAAGCATCACATAATGTAACAAAATTTTGAATTCATTATTTAATGATATTTTAGTTTCACTTTTATCTATCATGATTTCATGCATTACACTTATGAGCATTCATGTTTTCATCTTTTGTATTATACATGACTTGGGTGCTTAGGATTTACACGAAATATCAAATCATGGGTTCCTTACAAATAGATGGCTTGTTCATAGTTGGTTCATGGATCTAGGCAACCTATTAGAGGTTATAGTGCACCACCTCCTAATTGGAGGGATGGTTGGTCTTAGCTATCGAGATAGGTTTCCCATGGTGAGTGCACTAGTATGTATGGTTACACATTGGACTAGACATACGATGAGTCATGATTTAAGGTTATCAAGTAATCATAACCTCACTAAGCTGCTTCATTATGTTGTCTCTCAACCTTGAGATAATATTAAGCTTGAGCTAAAGTTACTAGTGGCTTTGACCTACGGGTGATATCGTAAGATGATCATATATTCCCAATGGATTAGGTCATTGTTGATTGAAGCTGGTAGCAATAGGTATTCTCAATAGAGGCACCATGATAGCTTATGGGATTGAGACAGAGTATCCCCTTATGTGATCCTAAGGAGGTGTATTCATGGAAAGTACGGTCATAGTAGTTCCTTAAGTGGAACTTGACATAAACTCTTTGAGAGTTAAGATATGTTAGTTGAACACACAATAAGAGGATCTATAGCTTAAGGATACTAGATATAGTCTTGAAAGGTTGGTAAATTTCACCTTGTTAAACTACGAACACCAGTTCATGAGGAGACTAAAAGCAATGAATAGTAAGTCACAGACCCTAACATATAGTGTCTCGTTGTTATTTACATAGGATACTAGAGTTCAGTTGATTCTCTATAGTGGGATGTTGATCAACTTTAGAATTGGATTTTAAGGGAGCCAATACTCCTATGGGTCCCAATGGCCCTTGCTCTGAGTTCATATACCTTGTTGGCACAGGTTATAAGGTTCAGATTAACTCTAAGTTCACTTTTGTGCATAATTGCATTTTGGTAATTATACAAGGTTGCACATGGGTGAGTACAAAAGGTCTCTAGATTGACATAATTGATTAATTAGCAGTTGTTGGGTTAATTAATTAATTAAGACCCAATTAGGCTAGGTTAAGTGACTTAAGCCCATATGGGTTGAAGTCACTTAAGCCCAGTTAAGAACCCTATAAATACACCATAGGAGTTCGGGTTTCTATCACTTTTTGTCTTCCACCATCTAGAGAGAAAGAAAATCATATCCTCCACTCTTTTTTCTTCCCCACCAAAAGTGTGTCAAGAACAAGGTTGAGTCATCAAATAGAAGATCATGGTTTATGAGATTTCCAACAACTTCAAGGTCATCTTTAATACTTGAAATTTAAGGTTTTGGAACATTCAAACTTAAAGGTTATTACTTTAACCTTAAAATATCAATTTTTGAAAAATTAGTATTGTTTTTGTTGCTTAGATCTATGGTGCCAATAGTTGCATATCCTTATAGATTAGGTTACTCTTGATGGAGGGTAGTGGTAATACGCATTCTCAATAGAGGCACCATAATATCTCATGAGTTTGAGACAACGTTGTTGGGAAATCCTGGATTGCTCCATCTCCACACCCTGGATTGATAGAGTGCATGAAATCTTATCTTAGGGTTCTCTAGATCGAAGCATAGTGAAAAAACTTGGTTCTAAAAACCAATATAGATACCAAAAATCAAAAGAAAGTGTCAAACCTATGATTCGAATGTTCCCAAATCGATTCATGTCAATGTAAAAAGCTCCAAAGCCGCAGTGGGTCTCGTAAATGCCATGATCTTCCACCCAATGACTCCTTCTTGAGTCTAGGAGCCGAGATGGTGGAGATTTGAAGGTTAGAAGCTAGGGTTCTATCTTTCAACTGTAAGGAGAGATGGTAAGACTGAACTAGGAACCTTAACCTATAAAGGGGTATTTATAAGCTTCTTACTAAGCTTAAGTGACTTGAGCCCACCATGGTCTTAGGTCACTTAATATATCCCAAAAAGGTTGCTAATTAATTAATTAACCCAACAAGGATCCAATCAAATCAATTAGCCTAGTCCACATATACCATTCACTTACCCTGTGAAATCTTGTGCAATTACCAAAATGCCTTTATGCACATAAAAACACATTTAACCCTCGTAAATCATGTCATCAAGGAATATGAGCTCGAACAGGGACCATTTAGACCTATAGGACATTATTATCTCCCTCATAATCCAATTCTGAAGTTGACTTAACATCCCATTATAGAGAGTGAACTACACTCCACTACCCTATGTGTATTACAATAAGACACCAACTGCTCGTGACCTACTATTCACTGTATATAGTCTCCCTATGAACTGGTCATTTATAGTCTAACAAGGTGGAAGCTATTAGCCTTTTAAAACTATCTTTACAATCCTTAAGTTATAGAGATCCTCATATTGTGTGATCAAATGGCATGCTCTAGCTAGCTCACTAAGAGCATATGTCAAATTCCACTAAAGAAATCACTAAGGACCCACAAATTTCATGATCACACTCCTTAGATTCACCTAAGGGGACACACTTTCTCTAAGTCCATAATATATCATGGTGCCTCTATTGAGAATACTTGTTGCTACTAACTTCCATCAATAGTGACCAAATCCATAGGGAATTTATTATTAGCTTACAATCTCACCTATAGGTTGAAGCCATTGTTAATTTCTACACAAGCTCAAATTCTCTCAAGGTTGAGAGACAACACAAATATTAACTTGGTAAAGTCATGACTACCCAATAGTCTTATGTCATGACTCATCGTAGGTCTTGCCCAATGTATAACCATACATACTAGTGCACTTACCATGGGAACCCCATCTTGATGGTAAAGACCAATCATCCCTCCAATTAGGAGATGGTACACTATAACCTCAAATGGATTACCTAATTCCATAAACTAGCCTATGAACTAGTCATATACTTTCAAAGAACTCATGACTTGGATCTTTCATGCAACTTCTAATGCATCCAAGTCGTATACAATGCAAGAGATGCTAGGTTAGATTACTCATAAAGTATAATGTATGGAATAAGAGTATATAAAAGTAAACTTGGAATATCATTAAATGAATAATGAATTCCAAATTTATTACATCATGTCATATTTTTAAATCTCTATCCTAACAAGCGTGTCTCCTTGAGTGATCCAAAGGACTTCTGATCTAGAAGACTATGGTCATAGCATTTTGTTTAGAGAACTACCTTGTTAGGTTACAAATGTTAATTCATGGGGAGTCTACATGTAGTGGATAGTAGGTCATGAACCCAAACTTTGTCTCATAGTTATTTACATAGGGTATTGGAGTGTAGTTGATTGTTTATAGTGAGATGTTAAATCAACTTCAAAATTAGATTTTAAGGGAGCCAGTAATTGTATGGATCCTAGTGGTCTCCGTTTTGAGCTCATATACCTTGATGATATGATTTATGAGAGGTTGATTTCCTATAAGTTCACTCTTGTGCATGAGGGTGTTTTGGTAATTATGCAAGGTTGCACAAAGGATAGTAAACAAGGCCTCTAGATTGGGTTAGTTGATTAATTAGATGGCTATGTGTAGTTAATTAATCAATTAAGACCTGTTTTAAGTTAGATTAAGTAACCCAAGCCCATGTGAGCTCAAGCCATTTAAGCCTAGTATGGGAACTCTATAAATACCTCATAAGCATTAGGGTTTATAAATCTTTTGTCTTCCATCTCTAGAGAGAAAGATAACTAAAACCTCCTCACACCCAAAGCTCACCCTTTGAAGTATTAAGATCATGGTTAGAGTCATCGAGTAGAAGATCTTAGGTGTACGAGACTTCCAAAGATTCTAGACTTTTTCTTCACTACATATATTTGATTTAGAAACATCCAAATCTAGGCATAATTACTATCTTCTCTAAATTATTATTCTATATAGTTTTGTATTGTCATTGTTTCCGTTAGTATAGTTTACAGAGAAACCTAAAGTAGATTGTATGCACCTATTTGATACAGAGTAAGGAAATGGAGAAATTTGGAATTTTCAACAGATTGTGTGTGCATAAGCATTATCATGAATATAAATTTCATATTTGAGAGATATTTTAATTATAGTGAGTAGTATAGTTTTATATAGTTTAAATATTTCATAAGGTAAATGTTCCAATAAATTGAAATTTTGAATGTTCCTTACTTGACATAAATATATTGAGTTGTAGATATGCTAGTAATAGATAAATATTTTATGTTATTATCAAATTGTGGACATGATTATCGCATCAAAATTTAATTAATCTTAATGGCGGATAATTGGGTGTTTTAATATTCATGTTAAGCTTTTTTATGATGTAAATTACTATACCTTCCCTTGGTTAGAAACACCCCTATTAAGCATAGTGGAAATACTCACCCATTTTCTTCTTTAGATGTAGATATAGTTTGATGAAAAGATTAGTGACTATTGAAGTTCTTGAAGAGGCTTTGCAATGAAAACCATAACGTAGACCCTCTCGGAGGGGAGGCTTTTTTTTATTTTTTTTTTATTTTTTATGTTTCTAACCACTCGTGAAGTGGGTTGTTTTTAGGCGGCCAGATGGGACAGAAGGAAATGGAGAGCTACTCTAGAGTTTTTCAGAAGATGACGGCTAAAACAGGGATACAACTGTATGAAAAGAGAAGGACAACTGAGACTTTTGGAGAAGACAACCTGAGAAAGGAAGCTGGAAGCTGGGTTCAAGGGGAGATCTATTAGGTATGGCCACAACTTTTTTTTTTTTCTTGTTTGCGATTCTCTTCATTATTTTACTCCATTTTCTATTGATTTTTTTTAACATTATCACGATTGACTGGGAGTGGGCGTTGAGGATTTACATGTTGAACTTTATTGATTTCCAAATATTTCTTTTTATATACTTTGCTATTGTTAATTTCTTTGCTATTCACGCGGGCCGATTTCGGGTTGTTGTGGCTCTGTTCTGTATACACTACGTAGCAATATGGAAGTATATCCATGTTTTGAATCTTCTTGATGTTTCCCCACCTGCTCCAAGCTCATGGAGGACATATGAAATGGGGCTTCATACACTTAATTTTTGTTTGATTTTCTGTTTGTTTTTTTTTTTTTTCCTTTTTCCTTATACTCTACTCATCTTTGCTCTGTTCCTCTCTTTTGATTGCTTCCGGAAACGTAACCCCAAGTCATATACCCAAAACTGCTAGTCGTTTTTCGACATTGACAAATGGGTGCAACCTCTAAGCGGTTTTGTGAGCTCCTCGGCTTGAAGAAAGATTGACTCGTCGACGCTGTTGTTAGCTTCAACACTAGCTCACCTTGATGCCATGTCAGAGGAGGAAGCATATCTTACACCCATTAGCAGCCCACAGTCACAAGGAGCAGGCCAGAAATGGCCCCAGGTCTTCAACTTGTCCCTTCAACAAACTCAAAGTCCACACTGTAGATTGCAGCGGATAGAGATCAAAGAGTCTAGGTTTTTATGCTAGTGACCAATTGTGGCTGCTAATGAGAATCTAGACCCAAAGACACCAAAAATTATGGACACCCTGAGTTTTGAAATATGATCATTGTGATATTCTAAGTGCTCCCACTTTGCATGGTCACCTACCACATAATCTCAATAGTCACTTGCCATTTTTTTTGTTTCTTGATATTTTAATAAATTCCCAAAACTCCAATTTTTTACTTTAAGTTTTCAAAACTCTTTTGTTTAATTTAATTTCCATAACTTCCATTTTCGAATAATTTCCCAAAATTGCCATTTTCAAATTTAATTCCCATAACTTCCATTTTCAAATAATCTTTCGAAATTTTGATCCTCCAATTTAATTTTTAAAACTTCCATTTTTAAATAATTCTTCAAAATTCCAATTTCCTAATTTAATTTCCAATTTCTAAAATTCAAATTTTCACATTTGTTTATTTAATCATTATTATTTTCGTTATTATTATTTTATTATTTATTTTTTAAAATTCCATCTTTAAATAAATCTTCAAAATTCCGATTTCCAAATTTGATTCCCAATTTTCACATTTATTTATTTAATCATTATTATTTTTGTTGTTATTATTATTCTATTTATTTATTTATTTTAAAAAATTCCATCTTTTAATAATTCTTCGAAATTCCAATTTCCTAATTTAATTTCCAATTTCCAAAATTCCAATTTTCACATTTATTTATTTAATCATTATTATTTTCATTATTATCATTTTATTATTTATTTTTAAACTTCCATTTTTAAATAATTCTTCAAAATTCCAATTTCCAAATTTAATTTCCAATTTCCAAAATTCCAATTTTCACATTTATTTATTTAATCATTATTATTTTCGTGATTATTATTCTATTTATTTGTTTATTTTTAAATTTTCATCTTTAAATAATTCTTCGAAATTCCAATTTTCACATTTATTTATTTAATCATTATTATTATTTTATCATTTATTTTTAAACTTCAATTTTTAAATAATTCTTCAAAATTCCAATTTCCAAATTTAATTTTCAATTTCCAAAATTCCAATTTTCACATTTATTTATTTAATCATTACTATTATTTTATTATTTATTTTTAAACTTCAATTTTTAAATAATTCTTCAAAATTCCAATTTCCAAATTTAATTTTTAATTTCCAAAATTCCAATTTTCACATTTATTTATTTAATCATTCTTATTTTTGTTATTATTATTTTATTATTTATTTTTAAACTTCCATTTTTAAATAATTCTTAAAAATTCCAATTTCCAAATTTAATTTCCAATTTCCAAAATTCCAATTTTCACATTTATTTATTTAATCATTATTATTTTCGTTATTATTATTATTATTATTCTATTTATTTATTTATTTTTAAAATTTTCATCTTTGAATAATTCTTCAAAATTTCAATTTCCTAATTTAATTTCCAATTTCCAAAATTCCAATTTTCACATTTATTTATTTAATCATTATTATTTTCGTTATTATTATTATTATTCTATTTATTTATTTATTTTTAAAATTTTCATCTTTGAATAATTCTTCAAAATTTCAATTTCCTAATTTAATTTCCAATTTCCAAAATTCCAATTTTCACATTTATTTATTTAATCATTATTATTTTATTATTTATTTTTAAAATTTTATCTTTAAATAATTCTTCAAAATTCCGATTTCCAATTTTGATTCCCAAATTCCAAAATTTCAATTTTCACATTTGTTTATTATTATTATTATTATTATTATTATTATTATTATTATTATTATTATTTTATTTATTTTTTAAATTCCATCTTCAAATAATTTTCAAGATTCCAATTTTCATAATTTAATTTTCAAAACTCCAATTCTCAATTAATTTTCAAAACTCCAATTTCTTTCAAATTTAATTTCCAAAAATTCCAATTCATAATTTAATTTCCAAAACTCCAATTCTCAATTAATTTTCAAAACTCCAATTTCTTTCAAATTTAATTTCCAAAAACTCCAATTCATAATTTAATTTCCAAGACTCCAATTTTCAAATAATTTTCAAAATTCCAATTTCTTTCAAATTTAATTCCCAAAATTCCAATTATTGAATTTAATTTTCAAAACGCTAGTTTTCAAATAATTTTCGAGCTTTCAATTTTTGCATAAATTTCAAAACTGTAGTTTTCTTTCAAATAATTTTAATTTCACTCCAGTTTTCAAATATTTCTTTAATTCTACCACTTTTCATATTTCCTTAAGGTTCAAGGTCACCAAAAATCCCATTTTTAATAAACTTGTTACCTTTTTTCTTTCAGGCAAGCATCTTCATACATTTTTCTTTGATTTTAAAATAATTTTTCTGTTTCTCCTTGATTTTTAATAAGCATGAATGAATTTTCGTAACTCTAGAAATAATGGAATTTATGAGATTAATTCATGCAAAATCAATTGGGCTTTGGTGGGGGCCCTACATATGATCTCTTCTTATTGTCAACTATTATGCTTAATGAATATTGTTTGATCTTTGTCTTGCTTTTTGATATGCATGTGATAATTTTATACTTGAGCTAACCTTATTTCCATGATAATGCACTATTACTTGCTACTAAGGTAAGATCTCACTCCCACTTTGCTTATTCTTATGCATGATTCACTTTATTATTTAATCATTTCATTGGTATCCATTAATTTCCTTATCAATTGTCACACTTGTTTCACCTTATTTAGTAGAGATCCGTTTTTAGGGACTTAGAGGGGTGTTACGGTATTTACCGTACCTTACCAATAAGTAACCTGACCCCCAGACCCAAATTCGGTTTTTCACAGACCTGTTTTTTCTTCAGGAGTCACACTTAGGGTTTTTTTTTTTCTTATTTTGTTTTTTCCTTAAAAAATAAAACAAAAATAAGTGACGACTCCAAATCTTTTTCTAAAAATCAAATTTTCACAAATAAATGAAAAACGAGTTCGTCATCAAGTGGGAACGCATCGAGCAAAATGCAGGGTCCACACATAATTATCTTTTCTTATATATATATATATATATATAATTGTTCCAAAGGTAGTAGTTTATGTTTAAGTTTTATAGTGTAAATTATTGTTGAATTATTATAATGTTGAAAATCTACAATCAATCTTTTGTCATAGTAATTGAGACTTACCTTAGATGATCCCTATAATATAACTATTGGTATTATTTTATTTATTCATTTAATATTAAACTATTTAGAGGAATTGGTTTATTGGATGGGAGTAACTCTTAAGTTCAAACCTTTTACCCCAAGTTCACGTTTTGGGTTCTAGGTTGTCCAAAATTTGGGGCATGACAATGTTTTTAACAAGTTATGAGGACTTTGACCTCTTCACAAATTTCCACCGACCTTGAGGCCAAGTGGTGGGTCTTTCCTAATATCAGTTACGAGGAGAAGTTAAGTGATTTTCTTTGATCTAATTGTAAAGAAAAAAAAAGGCCTGTAATTCGAAGAAGAAATTTTAGTCCATGGGGCTAGAAAAAGCATATCATCATCATTATTATCATAAGTTGGTATACAAGTTTTTTCAAATGCAATCTATTACACCATACCCTTGATGCCTACCCACACACAACTTCGAAATAGAGTCCAATACCAACAAGAGAAGGGGAAAACCAAATCAGGCAAGTAAAGTGGAAACAGTAGATATTTTTAAGTCCCTCAAGTAGACACACTGTGGAGCACCACGGTCTCAACAGTGAGCCCTGGTCCGAAACCGAAGAGCACGCCCCATTCCAGCCCCTCACCCGTGGTCTTCAGCCCTTCCTCAGCCGACTTCCTCCTCATCTCGTCCAAAATAAACAACACGCAAGCACTTGACATGTTACCATACTCGCTCAAGACGTGTCGTGTGGAGCGTAACTTCTCGGGCTTTAGGGCTAATTTTTCCTCAACTTGATCCAAGATTGCAGGCCCACCAGGGTGTGCAATCCAGAAAATGGAGTTCCAGTCCTTGATGCCCAAAGGCTGGAAGGCCTCATTCAGGCTTTTTTCAATGTTCTTGGAAATGAGGCCGGGCACATCCTTAAGTAAGTGGAAGGTCAGCCCCACTTCCCGGAGATGCCCATCGATGGCGCCATCGCTGTCGGGGAGGATTGTCTGGGCTGCTGAAACCAATTCGAACATGGGCTTCTCCACCCCTGGGATCGGGTCGGAACCAACTATAACAGCGGCCGCCCCATCGCCAAAAAGTGCCTGCCCAACAAGGCTGTCCAAGTGAGTGTCACTAGGTCCCCTGAAAGTAACAGCAGTGATCTCAGAGCAGACAACAAGGACACGGGCGCCCTTGTTGTTCTCGGCAAGGTCCTTGGCAAGGCGCAGAACGGTGCCACCAGCAAAGCAGCCCTGTTGGTACATCATGAAGCGCTTCACCGATGGGCGGAGGCCTAGCAGCTTGGTGAGTTGGTAGTCAGCACCGGGCATGTCAACACCGCTGGTGGTGCAGAAGACTAGGTGAGTGATCTTGGATTTGGGCTGACCCCACTCCTTGATGGCCTTTGCGGCTGCCTCTTTGCCTAGCTTTGGTACCTCCACCACCACCATGTCCTGCCTAGCATCCAGGGAAGCTGCCATGTATTCACAAACATTGGGGTTCTCTTTCAGGATCTCCTCTGTCAAGTGCATGTAACGTTTCTTGATCATAGACTTGTCACCTGTGATTCCATGTATTTCACAATATCCATGTTAGATTGTGTTCTACATGTAGCATTTCAATATTCCACAAACAATATTGGTGCCGAAAATGGCCTTCACAAGTGACGAATTCTCTCTTTTGATGGATCTAGGAAACTTTAAGCAAGGGGTGAAAGGAAAAAGAAGAACTCCTATTTTACCTCACCAACCAGTCAGAAGCATTAATTTACATGCTAGGTGAGGAAAACTTCTTAAAGAAATAACATAATCTGGTAAGTAAACGGAAAATAAACCTAGTAGTTAGTGGCAGTATGACAATTATCTAATCTAAAATCTTAAAAGAAAAGAAAATATATGACAGACCGGAAAATTCATGAAGACAGTCAAAAGAAGATAAATACCAGCATCTTAGACAAACAATTCTGGCGACTGTAATTTAATTCATCATACAATCATCTTTTTGCTCTATTATATGGGCATCTAATCTAGCATATTTTGTCAAGTAAATTGACTTTCCCTCCGTAGATTTTGGTTTCATAACCATTCACTATACTTTGTATACACATAGGCTGGTAGAATTGAACTCATGTGGTTAGACGGAAATATGGTAATAACCAACTTGTCAGATGTCACATGAGTATGTATAATAAAATCCAAGAAGAAGACACAAAAATAAATAAATAACATGAAATAAAATAGAGATTAATATATCTTACACATTCGCTTGAACTTCTCTTTGAGCTCAGTCTTGTGTTCGCTATTTGTGATGCGAAAGTAGTAGTCAGGATAGGTGCTTTGATCCACACAATTTGGGGGAGTGGCAGTGCCGATGGCCATCACGGTGGCTGGGCCTTCGGCGCGCTGGGCATTGCGAACTTCGTTGACGGTCACCATCTTCAGAGGGATGAGGGTTGTGGTGGTTGGAGGTGGAGGAGTGGCTGTTACAAAGAGGAGGTCGATGGTGAGGATGACAAAAAAATGAGAAGAGGAGGGTGGTTTTATATACCGGAGAGCTAACTACGGGGTAGCTGGGAGTCACGTGCTCGACCAATTTCTAGTCAACAACTCGGTTGGCTGGCTGGCACGTGACCCATGAGGTGGTTGTATCTATATACTTGTCTAGGTAGCCATCGAACCCCCACATGATTTTCTATCATTCAATCTTACAATTTCCTACTAGCCAAACAGAATTTTAAGCACATGCGCTATAGTGAATAATTGGTAGCTATCAATCATGGATTTTTCAGTTCTGCCCAACCAACTGATGGTCTTGATTCAAAGTAATTATTAATAATTACTAAACACATGTTCATGGCTTTGTGTGACCCGTGATTTGAGGTTTTTGATGGGCAGGCACAACTTGGATGACACAAAATGGGGACCAATTGTGGCCAACCGCTCCTTGCAATCAGCTTCTTTCTTCAAATGGTACAAAGTTCGTGCAATTTCGAACGCAACTTATCGGACCCAACAATATTTTTTAAAAGATAGAATTAATAAGTCGTACCTAAAAAAGCCTCAATCCCAACACTTCAAAAAGCGCTTGTTCTAACCATTCTTCAATTTTGTGAATGATTTGAATGCATGAAAATTCAGAGTTTGTTACCTGAAGACAATGTGAAGGTGTCAGAAAATAAAGGAAGCTTTTAGTTGACATATGCAATTTGGAGGATTTGGGAGTTGACAAATGCTTGCATGAGGGTAACGATATCAAACTTATTGAATTTGTAACCCCGCCGTGAGGAATTCATACCATTCAAAGCTGTAATTCAAAGGATGCATTAATTCGTTGCCCTACTTCCGTTGAAAACTTGAAAGGTATCATCTCCACCTAAATCATATATGATTCCTTTTTAGCTTGATTTGGCTCTACAAGCATTGATAGAAAGAATTTTTTCTTCCATTTCTTCCATGTTTAATTTAGAATCCAAATCTTCATATGAACTTAATTTGAGGCAACATTCTTTGTCCCGCATAGTAAATTTCTAAATTATTTATGATATATGCAATAAATATATTACACTTGAGTATTCAAAATTATTAGCATACTTTCAAGCTCCATGGGAGCTTATAATTTAAGAGAAAGGAGGTGGAGAATTAATGATGGACGAAAAAGAGGCCAAGTGAAGAGAAATTAAATAATAACTATATTTAAATCTTAGAAATTTTGAATAAGTTTCTTCAAATTGAATTTTTTATTTCTTTCTATATTTTAGAAAACAATTTTGAAAATAAATAAAGCACCAACAACAAATAAGGCATTGTTTTCTTCCCTGCTTCCCATGTGGGGCCTAAGAATAAAATTAATAAGTTAATTTTACTTGTTTTATTATATATTCTTACAAGAAAAAGTGATTGATATTTTTGTCCAAATAAAAAAAAAATGAAGGGTTAAATTTTAAATTTGAGTTTTTAATAATCCTTTTAATCATATGACTTTAAAAATTACAATGATTAAATTTTAAAATTTGGATTCTCAATGATCCTTTTAATCAAATAACCCTAAAACAATATGTCATCTCAATCAAATAACTCTAATATATATATATATATATATATATATATATATATATATATATATCAATTTTGTGGTTAAAATAATTTCAATATGTCTATGATTATTATTTTTATAATTTTTTTCAATATTTTTATTAGTTTATTTTTTTATCAATTTTAGAACATTCAAGTTGTAAGACATATTCGTAAAAATCGATATTTTCATCATTACTTTTATTTATTGATTTTTTTACTTATTTTATACCCTTAAATGCATGTGAATTTTAAGTTGATTTTTTTTTCTTAATATTTTCTTATGATTCAATTATATCCTACAACATGAATGATATATAAAGCACTCTATGTTTCAAAAATGTATAATGGTAACTGATATGCTAATAGTATATAATATACAATTGATATGCTAATAATATATATTACATCAAATTACCTAACTATGAAAAATGGTGAAAGACCAACTTGCCTAAATGGGTGATGCATATCCTTATATTATGATAATTCCTCTCTAAAAATGATATGATTAAAAAATTAAAATGGTAAATAAAGATTTGAATACTCATAAATATTAAATTGACTGGCAAATGGTAAATAAGGATTTGAGTTCCCATAAATATTGATTTGACTAAAAAAAATTTTAAATGGTAAAAAAAAAAAAATTGAATTCTAATGCTCATAAATATGGATTTAAGATTTGAGTATATATATATATATATATATATATATCAAGGAGTTGGGCACTTAAACCATTTCAAAATCAAAGTCCAATTGAAATATAACCTTAAAAATAAATCAATATAATTTAAAAGGAATGAATAAAAAGATATTAATTCAAGTTTTGGATTTTAGAATTGATGAGAGAAATAAAAAAATTCTCACTATTTCTTGGATTGGATTCATGTACTGTATCTTCCATTTAAGAACAGTTTATAAAATTCTTTGAACTGAATTTGGCGTATCTACCTTCAACATTATTTGTACAATAAATTATGTTGGCATTTATATATGTTGATTTTTAAAATTTCATAAAATATGTTCTCTTTACATTAATAGCATACAACAATAAATGGCTTTAGATTACATTTGCTTGGCAGCATAGGATAGTATAGAATAGAATATGATATCCCATGAGATAAGAAATATATAGTATTAGATATGTTTTATAAATATGTATTTCTTATATGATGAAATATGATATTGTAAAATATGCATATCTTACGTTATTATATGTTTTCTTGAATATACATATCTTATTAATACGATACTTTAAAGTAACATATTTAATGGAATATGTTATATTATTTGTTATATTTATATTTAATTCATGAAATAAATAAAAAATACAAAATGCATATTATTTTCAATGTTTAAAATAAAAATTATATTATATTCAAATATTTTCTATTTAAAAAAATGGAATTTTTGTTATGTATAACAATATTTATGATTAAAATATTTAAACTTTGCAAATAAACTTTTTTTTATATTATGTTATTTAATATATAAAAATAATTTATATATCATATATTAATATTATTTTATAAATATTTTTTTAGTTTTTATTTTTTAATCACAAATTTAATTTATAATAAAAAAATTATTTTATAAAATGAGTATATTAAAAAATAAAAAATTGATAAAAAAAATTAAAAGTTATTAATATATCACATCACCTATCCTATCACATGTTTTGTTGAACATAAGATAGATAAGTGATAAAATAGTTTATCATACCTCATTGCTAACTAAAGATAAGATACGATATATAAACATGGTTTAGTAAAATGAATAAAAAAATAATATGAAATATATATTATTTCAATGATTAAAATAAAAATTCTATCACATTCTAATATTTTATATTTAAAAAAAAAAGGAAATTTATCTTATGTTTAACAATATTTATTATTAAAATATTTAAATTTGATCAATAAATTTTTTTATATTATGTTATTTAATATATAAAAATAATTTATATCTCATATATTAATATTATTTTATAAATGTTTTTGTAGTTTTTTTAACCATAAATTTAATTTATAATAAAAAAAATTATTTTGTAAAATGAGTATATAAAAAAAATGATTAAAAATAAATTATTTTTTAATATACAGGATATATATATCTCATATCTTAACATTAGATTAACACCTTCCACGTAGAAATGATAAAAATAAAAAAAATAAATTAAAATAAAATAATATATCTTTTGAATTATCTTATCGCCTTTGATTGAAAAAATGATATGTGATGAAACGACTTATTCTATCACAAATCAAATATGAGATATAACATAACATCTCATCTTTTATCCTATCACATATTATATCCGACCAATTTAAATTTAATCTTAATTATTTTATAATTTTTATAACTTCTAAAGATAGATAGACAAATTAGAACTAAAATTAATGACAAAAGTATACCAACAAATAATATTAATATGATATACGTAAAGGTATGATTAGCTAATTTCATATTGTTGGTAATTTTAAACAAAAAGCGAAATTGTATAAACCATGGACCAACGCACAGCAACCAAGAAATAACGTGTCGGTAGGGCATATTGAAAGACTAGTCTGCCCTAAAACGTAATACAGCGCCACATCATGCATTGAAATGCACTGGGCACCACTCGCTAAATATTATCCAGTAATTAGCTGTAGTAACTACGGCGATCCTAGCTGTTAGGATCCTGTTGTTTGATCCTAGTCATTGATTTAGAAAAGAAAATATTTTATTTGAGTAATTTATTTTTATCATGTAATAAAAATTTAAATAATTTTATTATTGATATTTTTTAATAATTAATATATATAGATATGCTTTAAAATGAGAAATAAAACATAATCAATATGGGTGCAGAGACATAGGATTAAAGCAAAAAGGAATGCGAGTAGGGTATGACAAAATGGGACTTTGAGTAGATTGGTTTCGGAGCCCTTATAATTTTGTCATTAGGAGTAGAATTAAAGTATCAAAGAGTATAATTGATTAAATTAGAGAGCGGATTATGAAGGTATGAGAGGAGAATCACTCCAATTAAGAAAAATTAAAATACGTCAGTAACAATCATCTATATATATATATATATATATATATTTCAAAGATTATCAATTCTTTGTTCCTTTAGTAAAAGAATCTATATTATTTAACTATGGGTACAAGGTATAAGACAAAAGGTACAACTAAATGAGACCCTAGATACAAAACTCTTAAGACTATCTGTAATTCCTTCATTCAAAGTAGAATTAGAGAACTTGGGAGCCCAATTGGGAGATTAGGGAGTAGAATTTGAATGTATGGGAGCAAATTAACAAAAATTGTTAAAATTCACTTTTCTTAGGTTGTAATAACATATATATGTTAGAAAAATAATAAATTAATCATATAATTCTATTAAAGGTAAAATATTGCTTAAATATACTTTCTTTTTTGAAAACAATAAATTTAGGACAAAGTAATGATATGAGGTACAAGGAAATCAGAGTAGGGTATAAATGAATGGGACCATGGTACAAGCAAATATAACTAGGGTATAAAGCAATGGGACCAGGAAAAAAAATCATCAAATTAATAGACGATTTATTGATAACCTAGAAAAATCAAATTATTGGTGTTCTTAAAGTTACAAGGATTATTTGGTGATAAAGACAAGTCAATTAGAGAAGTTGCCTTTAAGACTATTATGAACACCTAGATTCATGTCATTTAAGAGATCTTACCAAATTCTTTTACGATGGATAAAAAGATTCTCAAAGATTGGAAGGGTATTCATATAGAAGTCAAGAATTCTTTAGGTTCTTCTATCAAAAAGAAAAAGAACACCAAATAAGGAAAGTTCAAGAAAATGAATGAGAGAACAAACTCAAGGGCAATGATTTCTTTATAACCCTTTGGGATAATGAAAAAGGAATGCTCGATTTATCTAAAGAAAAAGGAAAGTATATATCATATTTTTATTGTTGAATAAATAGTGGTAGATTTCACCAACTATGGTGGATAGCTTTCAGGCTTACTATTTATAATATTTTACATGATTTTCAACAAATGAAAAGGATATATGATGAGAATGTACATACCTTAATTTCAATTACAAGGTTAGTTATGGAGGTTAGTGGGAGGTATTACATCTTTTATGTGAAACTCCATTATCACTTTGCTAAGAAATGAGAATAGTTAGATCTCACTAAAAGAAAGGACTTAGCACTAATTAAACATTTGGATTCTAAAGCCTATGTTATTTTAATCTAAATAAGATCCAAAGATTGGTCAAGTTTGGACACTTTGATTTAAGAGGTTCTTCTAGTTTGCGAATCCTATATAGATAGTAAAATGACTAAGAGACCTTTTATTGCTAAGAATATAAAGCCAAGGAATGTTTGGAATTAATGTATACTAAATGTGTGTGAAACTTTTGGAGTTCATACATAGAGAGGGTATGGGTACTTTATCATTTTTAATGATGAATACTCTAGGTTTGGATATGTATGTGGACCCGAATTTTTCACGTGTGTTCCCATCTGACAACAAGACTCACTTTTTAAGTGAAAAAAATGTATTTTATAAAAAAAACCTAGAATTGCCACTTATTTTTATTTTTTAAAGGGAAAATAAAATAAGAAACTAAAATCCTAAGAAAAATGACTCCTTAAACTTTTGGTAAAGTGTATCTTTGAAAAACTTGAGTCTAGGTTTGGGGATCATGTTACCTATTGAGAAGGTACTTAAAGATATAGCACCCTCTAAGTCTTAAAAAGGTCTCTACTAGTTAGGCTGAGAAAAGTATGACAATTAATTGATTGACTTAAGATACCATGAAAGGTTGAAGGTAATTTTAACAACACATTAAGCATGCTAAGATAACATCAAACATAGAGATGTTCAACAAGACATGCATGCTCATAGAATTAAAAGGTGAAGAATGGAAAGTGTACCTGAACAACATATCTTAAACATAATACACTTCCAATAAGAATAGAGAGGTTAGGATAAAAGATAATGACAAGCAATTAGGAGAACAAAACCAAACATGCATAGTATTTACATGACATAAATAGAGAACACGAACTCACAAGGACATCAATTTATCATACAAGGCATGCATACAACTCCTAAATATATATATAAGGTGTAAGAAACAAGTATTTAACAAAGCATATAACTGATTAATCAAAATATGGGCATTGCAACTATAATTCTAAATTATTACCTAAGCCTCACTTGGCCAACGAATAAACAGAAGACATCATCCCTATCCATGTATGATATATCACAATACAACAATGAATAACAAGCTATGAAACATCCATTCATTGTGAATTTAACATTAAGAACAATTAGTATGCAAAAATTCAGCATATGACCACAATAGGTTGTCTTTAAAAACGAATTCCAAAAAAATTAAGCAGATGAATTTAACCACATCAAAGCATAGATGACTTCTCATAGACATCTAGAACAACATACAAAATCCAAACACAAACATCAGATTTAATTCAAAAGGTCTAGAACTTGGTAGAAAACAACGATATGCATAAATTGAATTAAAAATAATAATAATAATCTAGAGGCCTTCTAAATTCACACAAAAAAAAAAAAAAAAATCACACATTCTAAATTACATAAAAAATAAAGCCAAGACTAGGGAGTACTCGGATGAATTTTTAAAACACCTAAATTTATTAGATGTCTAGAATCTATCATATAGAGTAGGTGCAACTTTGAAAAGTCATATCTCCCTTTAGAAAATGGATTTGAAAATAAGAAAAAAAATCAACTTGGATCTTCTTTTTGGGTACTTTTCATTCACATCCAGGAGATTCATTCATGATGGAGAAAATTCATTTTTTTGAAAAGAAGAAAGTAATTTTGACTGAACTCAAAATATCAATCTTTAAAAAAAAAATCCTTTATTTGAAAAAAGTTCTTTCAAAGATAATAAACCTATATTATGAATTTTAACTAAATCACAAATAATTGTCATGCTTTCAAATATAAGTAATCAAATATAGGTTTTAACATGGAGACCTAAGTCCCAAACAAACAATATGCTTTCAAACATAATAACTTTAAATAAATAACTTAATCAACTAACATGCATAATCACAATTGAATTTCAAAAGCCAAGTGTAATGCTCCAAACCCAATTTAGGGGGTAAAACCATAATTTAGAAAAAAAATTAATTTAATTTAATAAAGATAAAAATGTCTTTTCGTATTTAAAATCTCTAAGTATAAATTAAATATTTCTTGATTTTTCTATTCATAAAACTCTTTTACACAAAGATTAGAAAAATTAGAGAGCGTAGGAAAATGTAAAATTGAAGATTTAGAATTTTTGGATTGAAGATCAATTTTTCAAGTAATATTCTAACCCCTAGATTTATATTTAAGATTCATTAATTAGTTTTAATTACATTATATATTCTTTGAAAAATCCCAATTTAGATTAGAGTTTGTTTGTTTAACTTTTTAGATTAAAAAGATTGGAAATTTGTGAATATAGGTAGAGTTATTGATGAAGATTGAAAAAAAAATTAATATTAAATTAAGTAGATCTAAAATAATAATAAGAATAAAAATAAGAATAATAAGAGGTCTTGCAGTTGTGTATGTGGGGCGAGAGTTTGGAAGATTAGAGTAACAAAAAGAAATAAACAAATAAAAAAGGATTACCTGATTTTCTAGAGTTGTGATGAAAAAAAAAAAGAAAAAAGGAAGGAAAGGTGTGGACCTATATATATATATATATATATATATAGGGAGAGAGAGAACAAAAATCAAAGAATGGCTTAAGAAATATGAGAGTTTGCAGCCAAAGTAGTCTTTATTTAAAATAAATAAATAAAAAAACCAAAGTAGTGCATCTTTCAAACTAATTGTTAAACCACTCTTTTGAATCCACATTAGCAAGCTATCTTTAACTTCTTCTTTTTTTCCATTCAACACACTTTTATTCTAAAGTCCATTTTTTTCATTCGAAACCATTCAACATACTTTTATCCCAAAGCTATTTTTATCTGAAACCCTAACTATTCTTCTCTCTCCTCATCGTCTGCAGCTCCCACCATCTATAGCTCCCACCAGCACCTCCACTATCAGCTCCCACAACAACGTCTTGCAGTGGCTAGGTAAGTTTTTGAAGCAATTTAATTTTGGGTAAAATAATAGGCAAATATTCGGGTAAGTGGGTTTGAGGACAGAAGTGGTTAATGGGTTTTTTCCCCTTATTTTCCTTAGCTTTCTCACTAATCAAACAGAGGAAAATGAAACATTAAAAATACCAAAAATAAACAAAGAATAAAATCGAAAAAGTGGTTCATGATTTTTTTTGCCCTCATTTTCCTTAACTTTCTCACTAACCAAACGGAGGAAAATGAAACATTAAAACACCATTTGAAATTTTTAAAAAATTAAAGGCTTTTTTCATTTCTGTTTCCGAAAACTGTTTTTTGTTCTTGAGAAAAAGACACTCAAAAACATGTTTGACAATTGTTTCCTGTGTTTTTAAATTTGTTCTTTGTGTTTTTAATTTGGTGGTTTTGGAGAACAATATCAAGTTGTTTTTCGTGTTTTCTACACTGTGAACGGAAAAAAAAAACACAAAAAAATAATGGAGAACAAAAAAAAAAAAAAAAACAATCGCAAAGAACAAAAAAACCATTCACAGAGAACAAATCACAAACCCACAAAAATGTATCCTACAACAAATTTAATCAAATCCCAAATCCACACATAGAGAACAAACCCACAAACCCTCAAATTTGTGCTCTCAAAATTTTCTTTTCCAATTTTCTTCTCCAAATGAGAAAATTGATCGGCTATAATGTTAGTCATGGTGGCAATGCTGCAATCTAAACTTCTCATGGGCAACAGAGGTGGGTGAATCTATGTGTGTGTGTGAGAGATAAAAGTGTAGTGCCAGCGAAAGCTTTGATGCCAACAATGTTAGTTCAATAACACAAAGATAAAACAATCACACATACGGTACACGAGGTTTTAACGTGGTTCGGCCAACCATGCCTACGTCCACGGATGAGAGAGAATAATTTCACTATACAATAGAGAATATTACAGAGGATAAAACCAGATACAACTATTGGGTTCCCGAAACATCCCATGTTTCCCCACTCCTTGTATCCATACCTTACTACGAGCCCTCTCGCTCCACCAGGTACCTCCTGTTCTTCCTCACATCCCTATCCACCTCGTATAGTCTCTATAGGCCCATCTCCATCTCATGACTTTTTCCCCTCATGACCTAGAATATTTATAGAGATATTTCTAAAAACCTTCCTTATTCTATAAGGAAGTCTAATATTACAATAATATATCAACTTAGAAATATTCTATACAATATTCTTTACAAAAAGGAATATTTACTAATTAGGAATTTGGGACAATTCCCAACAATCTCCACCTTGGACCAAATTACATGAAGTTAATCTTCAATCTCTCCATGACACAAACCTTTTTGTATCATATCACCACGAAAGAGCAATCGACTCCACCTTCAGTGAAAATTCCTTTTGTTTTCATCTTGTGTGCTTTGTGATCTTTTACTTTTCCAGAAATCTTCAACCCAAGCTCTGATACCAATTGTAGTGCCAGCGAAAGCTTTGATGCCAACAATGTTAGTTCAATAACACAAAGAAAACTGGCAGGACACCGAAGGCTGAAAAATTGGAACTAGTACACACTGATTTGTGGGGGCCTTCTCCGGTTGCATCCCTAGGAGGTTCAAGGTACTACATCACCTTTATTGATGACTCAAGTAGAAAGGTATGGGTTTATTTTCTGAAAAATAAATCTGATGTATTTGTAACTTTTAAGAAGTGGAAGGTCATGGTTGAGACAGAAACAGGTTTGAAAGTAAAATGTTTGAGGTCAGATAATGGAGGAGAGTACATAGATGGAGGATTCAGTGAGTATTGTGCTGCACAGGGAATTAGGATGGAGAAGACCATTCCTGGGACACCACAGCAGAATGGTGTGGCTGAGCGCATGAATAGAACTCTCAATGAGCGTGCTAGAAGTATGAGGTTGCATGCTGGACTACCAAAAACTTTTTGGGCTGATGCTGTTAGCACTGCAGCTTACCTGATAAACCGAGGACCATCAGTTCCCATGGAGTTCAGACTTCCTGAGGAGGTTTGGAGCGGTAAAGAGGTGAAGTTTTCACATTTAAAAGTTTTTGGTTGTGTTTCTTATGTTCATATTGATTCTGATGCTCGTAGTAAACTTGATGCAAAGTCAAAAATATGTTTTTTCATTGGCTATGGTGATGAGAAATTTGGTTATAGGTTTTGGGATGAACAAAACAGGAAAATTATCAGAAGTAGAAATGTGATATTTAATGAACAGGTTATGTACAAGGATAGGTCAACTGTAACGTCAGATGTTACAGAGATAGATCAAAAGAAATCTGAGTTTGTCAACTTAGATGAATTGACTGAAAGTACTGTCCAAAAAGGGGGTGAAGAAGATAAGGAGAATGTAAATTCACAGGTAGATCTGAGTACACCTGTAGTTGAAGTTCGCAGATCTTCTAGGAACACTAGACCTCCGCAGCGTTATTCACCTGTTTTAAATTATCTCCTGTTGACTGATGGTGGTGAGCCAGAGTGTTATGATGAAGCCTTGCAAGATGAGAATTCAAGCAAGTGGGAGTTAGCCATGAAGGATGAGATGGATTCCCTGTTGGGGAATCAGACATGGGAACTGACTGAATTGCCAGTAGGAAAGAAGGCTTTGCACAACAAGTGGGTATACAGAATAAAGAATGAGCATGATGGTAGCAAACGTTACAAGGCCAGATTAGTTGTTAAAGGGTTCCAGCAGAAGGAGGGCATTGACTACACAGAGATATTTTCTCCAGTTGTGAAGATGTCAACAATTAGACTTGTACTTGGAATGGTGGCCGCAGAAAACTTACATCTTGAGCAGTTAGATGTAAAGACAGCATTCCTTCATGGTGACTTGGAGGAAGACCTTTACATGATTCAGCCAGAAGGGTTCATTGTTCAGGGACAAGAGAATCTAGTCTGCAAACTGAGAAAGAGCTTGTATGGCCTTAAACAAGCTCCTAGACAGTGGTACAAGAAGTTTGACAATTTTATGCATAGAATTGGGTTCAAGAGATGTGAAGCTGATCATTGTTGTTATGTTAAGTCCTTTGACAACTCTTACATCATATTACTGTTGTATGTGGATGATATGCTTATTGTAGGGTCTGACATTGAGAAGATTAATAATCTGAAGAAGCAATTGTCCAAACAGTTTGCAATGAAGGATTTGGGAGCTGCAAAGCAAATCCTTGGTATGAGAATCATTAGAGATAAGGCTAATGGTACATTGAAGCTTTCACAGTCAGAGTATGTGAAGAAAGTTCTCAGCAGGTTCAACATGAATGAAGCTAAACCAGTGAGCACACCCTTGGGTAGTCATTTCAAACTAAGCAAAGAACAGTCACCAAAGACAGAAGAAGAAAGGGACCATATGAGCAAGGTGCCCTATGCCTCAGCTATTGGCAGCTTGATGTATGCTATGGTGTGTACAAGACCAGACATTGCACATGCAGTGGGAGTTGTGAGTAGATTCATGAGTAAGCCTGGAAAGCAGCATTGGGAGGCAGTGAAGTGGATTTTAAGATATTTGAAGGGTTCATTAGATACATGTCTTTGCTTCACAGGTGCAAGTTTGAAACTGCAGGGTTATGTAGATGCTGATTTTGCTGGTGATATTGATAGTAGAAAGAGTACTACTGGGTTTGTTTTTACTCTAGGTGGTACAGCTATATCATGGACTTCAAATCTACAGAAGATTGTTACTTTGTCTACTACAGAAGTTGAGTATGTTGCAGCAACTGAAGCTGGAAAGGAGATGATTTGGCTACATGGTTTCTTAGATGAATTGGGTAAGAAGCAGGAGATGGGCATTCTACACAGTGACAGTCAGAGTGCAATTTTTCTTGCCAAAAATTCGGCTTTTCATTCAAAGTCGAAACATATACAAACAAAATACCACTTTATCCGTTATCTTGTTGAGGATAAACTGGTAATACTTGAGAAGATTTGTGGATCTAAGAACCCTGCAGACATGTTGACTAAGGGTGTCACTATTGAGAAGTTGAAGTTGTGCGCAGCTTCAATTGGTCTTCTAGCTTGAGGACAGGAGGATGAGTTGTAGGGATGAGGGATCGTTTCTTGGAGGATAGCGGTTTGATGTTGGTGATTGGACTAGTCTCCAAGTGGGAGATTTGTTGGGCTTTGTGGAGCCTAGTTTTGTTTGATCTGGTTTGACGACCCGACCCGAATAATATTGCATGGCTTTTTTAATGGGAGATTTATTGAGGCCTGTTGGGCCCGTTTAGCCCATTGTGGAACCAGCTTTTGTAATTAGGGTTTTTTAGTATGGTAGGGTTGCCGTGCTATATATATATAGAGAATATTGTAGCCGCTTAGTTGTACTCTGTATTCTTCCCTGATAATAGTGATATCCCTGCAACTCCGTGGACGTAGGCAAATTGCCGAACCACGTAAATACTGTCTTGTGTGTGTGATTGTTTTTTCTTTGGCGTGTGTTTTCTCTATTATTTTTGTTTCTCACGGGTTGGGAATTCGGTTTAATTCCCTACAATAATATTAGACTTAGAAATATTCTATACAATATTCTTTACAAAAAGGAATATTTACTAATTAGGAATTTGGGACAATTCCCAACAATCTCCACCTTGGACCAAATTACATGAAGTTAATCTTCAATCTCTCCATGACACAAACCTTTTTGTATCATATCACCACGAAAGAGCAATCGACTCCACCTTCAGTGAAAATTCCTTTTGTTTTCATCTTGTGTGCTTTGTGATCTTTTACTTTTCCAGAAATCTTCAACCCAAGCTCTGATACCAATTGTAGTGCCAGCGAAAGCTTTGATGCCAACAATGTTAGTTCAATAACACAAAGATAAAACAATCACACATACGGTACACGAGGTTTTAACGTGGTTCGGCCAACCATGCCTACGTCCACGGATGAGAGAGAATAATTTCACTATACAATAGAGAATATTACAGAGGATAAAACCAGATACAACTATTGGGTTCCCGAAACATCCCATGTTTCCCCACTCCTTGTATCCATACCTTACTACGAGCCCTCTCGCTCCACCAGGTACCTCCTGTTCTTCCTCACATCCCTATCCACCTCGTATAGTCTCTATAGGCCCATCTCCATCTCATGACTTTTTCCCCTCATGACCTAGAATATTTATAGAGATATTTCTAAAAACCTTCCTTATTCTATAAGGAAGTCTAATATTACAATAATATATCAACTTAGAAATATTCTATACAATATTCTTTACAAAAAGGAATATTTACTAATTAGGAATTTGGGACAATTCCCAACAAAAAGGACTGGGGAAATGGAGGTGCTAAGATGAAAGAGAAAGAGAGGAGTGTGGATTATGATGAACGAAAGGGAAAGATCGTGAGAAAAGAAACGGATGAGAGAGATTTCAAGAGGAAGAAGAAGGTGCAGAAAAAAAAACTTAAGGTAAGAGGTAGATCTGAAAAGGGTTTTTTTTAAAAATATATATATATATATATATATATATATATATATATAATTTTTAATTTTTTTTTAAAAAAGGAAAATTAAAAATGATTAAACAAATATTTTTTATATTAAAAAATGCATACAATTTTTAAAATTTTTAAATTATAAAAATTAATTGAAAAATGTAATGTTTTCATAACCGGACCGGTCATCGAACCGAAAAAGTTACTGATTCACGGTTCACTGGTTGGACCGGCGGTCAAACCGATGACGTCATAAATATATATTTTTATATATTATTAAAATTTAAAAAATTAATAAATAAAAATAATAAATTCTATCTAAATTTTAATAATATCTACTGAGTTTTTTTATCTGTAAATGTCAATAACCTAATATTTTCAATAATTTCAACAAATTAAATTTTCAATGTGAAATAAATAAAATAAAAATAAAAATTTTAAATATTAAACCTATCATTACAATTATCATCTACAAAAACTTAAGAAATTAAATATTAAGATATTAAATATAAAACATAAAAATTAAATTTTTAAAAACAAAATGGAAGATATTATGCACATAAGCATAATACAACGAACACAAGTTTGGAAGTGTCCACGTTTGATAAAAACAACGGAGTAATCTACTTCTGTACTTCCTCTCACTGATCTCCCATACCCACAACAAAGAAGCAAAGTGAACAACTCAACTTTCTTTATTGTTTGACGCTAGCCCCTCTTATGTATTCCAGTTCACCCAATCACATCATTCGTTCATTTGTTCCATAAGTCATAATACCAATCTAGGAGAGGCCTACAACACAACCTCAAAAATCATATATTAATCAGACATTCCAGTGCTTTCTTAAGTTAGCCTACTAGGTGATTTTCCATACAAAAAGATACTTGGAAATTCATATATATCTCCATTGTTCCAACTTTCAACCATCAGTCTTAGTTTCCAAACTAAATCATTAACTTCATACTTCTCCTCATAAGACCAACTATCACTTTCCTATAAGATCAATCTCTCACTCTTGTTTGATCCATGTAAACCTAGTAGCTTACCTCATCTAAAAATCTGCAAAACAAAAGAAACCGTCCAATTGTGTTTAGCATTGTACAAATTGCTATTTGGAACCTTTCATTTCTACCAAAGATTGCATTTTTTTTTCCACTCAATGACAAGGCATTTACTACAAAGATATTTACTCAGAGTCCCAACTTCTCACCATTCAATTCACTTTTTTCCTTTGGTGATTGATGATTCCACTTCTGCTAAAAAAACATCACCCTTGGCCTACCTATAGTTTTAGATCATATCTTCAGTATCAGGGGTTGAATGAAGGTAAGGCTGGGAAGGGAGGGGTTTACAGTCGAGGCGAGAGGGTTATAGCCAGCCGAAGGGGGTTAATAGTCAGGGTTCCAGCGGCAGAGGGTGGCATGCTGGCTTGCAACGGTGCGGTAGGGAAGAGGCGACTCAGGCGATGGTGATCTCACTCACCATTTAATAGCTTTTATTATTTTGTATATTATTTTATTTTATTTTATTACTAGCAAAGCATATCTTGAGGCTCATGGAGCCTCTTTTATACCTTTTCAGAGAATGGAGAGTTGTGGCGGCACACTACACTGGGGCATATTTCCCCCCTCATCGTTTCCTTGCCGTTTGGCGTTCAGAGCCGCCATCCATTCTTGGATACGACGTACAGAGTCATCCATTTTCAGCTTAACGTTCAGAGCCATCACGTCTTCTCAGTCACGGCGTCCAGAGTGGTCTTTCTCAGCCTGACATTCCTAGTTATCAGTTTAGTTGGGCATTCAGAGTCTTTGTTTCTATTTGGCATTCATAGTTTGGTGTTCAGAGCCGCCATTTTTTCGCAGTTTGGCGTTCAGAGCCATGTTCCTAGTTCGACATTCAGGATCATTATGTCATTTTCAGTTTGGCGTTCAGAACCACCACCTCTTTTCAATTTGGCGTTCAGAGCCGTATTTTCATTTTGGCATTTGATGACACCATCTTTCTTAATTTTGGCGTTTAGAGCCGCATCTTCAATTTGGCATTTAGAGCCGCATTTTCATTTCGACATCAGAGCTACCACCTTTTTCGTTTGGCGTTTAGAGTCGTGGTTCATTTTCCGTTTAGCGTTCAGAGCCACATTTTCATTTTGACATCCAAATCTTTGTTTTTTTGTTCGACGTTCAAAGCCACATCTTTATTTTGGCGTTTAGAGCCGCATCTTCAGTTTGGCGTTCAGAGCCTCATTTTCATTTCGATATCAGAGCTATCACTTTTTTCGTTTGGTGATTAGAGTCGTTGTTCATTTTTCATTTGGTGTTCAGAGCCACATTTTCATTCCAACATCCAGATCCTTATTTTCTGTTTGACGTTCAGAGCCACAACTTTATTTTGGCGTTTAGAGTCATACCTTTAGTTCGACATTCAGAGTCGCATTGTCATCTTGGCATTCAGAGCCGTATCTTCAGTTTGGCGTTCAGAGCCACACCTTTAGTTCGGCGTTCAAAGTCGCATTGTCATCTTGGCATTCAGATGTATCCTTGCAGTTTGGCATTCAAAGCCGTTGTTTGCCTTTAGTTCGATATCATCACATTTATCGTTTCGACGTTCAGAGCCATCGTTCATTTTCAGCGTTCAGAGCCACACATTCATTTCGATATCTAGAGATATCTTCCGTTTGGCGTTTAGAGCCGTTGTTCGTTTTCCGTTTGGCGTTCAGAGCTGCATCTTTAGTTTTGGCATTCAGAGCCATTGTTCATTTTCATTTTCGCGTTCAGAGCCATTGTTTGTTTTTCGTTCGGCATTCAGAGCCATCATCACTTCTCAGTTCCGGCGTTCAAAGCCACCATCATTTCTCAATTTTGGCGTTCATAGCCACATCTTCGTTTCAGCATTCAGAGCCACCATATTTTCTCAGTTTCAGCGTTCAGAGCCACCATCGCCTTTCAGTTTTGGCGTTCAGAGGCACCATCGTTTCTCAGTTTTGGCGTTCAAAGCCACCATCACTTCTCAGTTTCGGCGTTTAGAGCCACCATCATTTCTCAGTCTCAGCATTCGGAGCCACCATCTTCTCAGTTACGGCGTTCAGAGCCTTCATCATTCTTAGTTCGGTGTTCGGAGCCATCATCGTTTCACATTTTCGGCATTCAAAGCCGCATCTCCAGTTTCAATGTTCAGAGCCATCATCCCTTCTTATTTTGGCGTTCAAAGCCACCATTTCTGCCTAGTTTGGCGTTCGGAGTCACTATCATTTTCCAATTTGGCATTCAGAGCCACCATCTCTTTTCGGTTTAGCGTTCAAAGCCGCACCTTCAGTTCGGCGTTCAAAGCCAAATCGTCGCCTTAACATTCAAAGTCGTATCTTCAGTTTAGCGTTCAAAGTCGCTGTTTGTCTTTAGCTCGATATCTAGAGTCGCGTCCTCAGTTTCGGCGTTCAGAACCATCATCACTTCTTATTTTGATGTTCAGAGTCACATTCTCGGTTTCGTCATTCTAAGCCATCATAGGTTTTCAGTTTGACGTTCAGAGTCATCATCATCACTTCCTAGTTTGACGTCCAGAGTCGCATTCTCAGTTTGGTATTCAGAGCCATCATCACTTCTTAGTTTGACGTCCAGAGTCATATTCTCAGTTTCGGCATTCAGAGCCATCATCAATTTTCAGTTTGACGTTCAGAGTCGCATTTTTCAGTTTCGGGGTTCAGAGCCATCATCACTTCTTAGTTTGACGTTCAGAGTCACATTCTTGGTTTCGACGTTCAAAGCCATCATCGGTTTTCAATTTGACGTTTAGAGTCATCATCATCACTTCCTAGTTTGATGTCCAGAGTCGCATTCTCAGTTTGGTATTCAAAGCCATCATCACTTCTTAGTTTGACGTTCAGAGTCACATTCTCAGTTTCGGCATTCAGAGCCATCATCGATTTTCAATTTGACATTCAAAGTCACATTTTTCAGTTTCGAGGTTCAGAGTCATCATCATCGCTTCTCAATTTCAGCATTCAGAGCCATCACCGCTTCTCAATTTTGGTGTTCAAATCCATCACTTCTTAGTTTGACGTTCAGAGTCACATTCTCAGTTTCGGCATTCAGAGTCATCATCGATTTTTCAGTTTGATGTTCAGAGTCGCATTTTTCTATTTCGGGGTTCAAAGTCATCATCATCGCTTCTCAGTTTTGACGTTCAGAGCCATCACTTCTTAGTTTGAAGTTCAGAGTCATATTCTCAGTTTCAACGTTTAAAGCCATCATCAGTTTTCAGTTTGACGTTCAGAGTCGCATTTTTCAGTTTCGGGGTTCAGAGTCATCATCATCGCTTCTCAGTTTCGGCGATCAAAACCATCACTTCTCAGTATCAGTGTTTAGAGTCATCCTCATCGCATTCTCAGTTTCGACGTTCAGAGTCATCATCGCTTCTCAGTTTCGGCGTTCAGAGCCATCACTTCTCAGTTTAACATTCAGAGTCGCATTCTCAGTTTAGTATTCAAAGCCATCATCACTTCTTGTTTGACGTTCAAAGTCATCATCACTTCTTAGTTTGATGTTCAGAGTCACATTCTTAGTTTCGGCGTTCATAGTCACATTCTCAGTTTCGGCGTTTAGAGCCATCATCGATTTTCAGTTTGACGTTCAGAGTTGCATTTTTCAGTTTTGGGGTTCAGAGTCATCATCATCACTTCTCAGTTTTGGCGTTCAGAGCCATCACCGCTTCTCAGTTTCGGCGGTCAGAGCCATCACTTCTCAGTATTAGTGTTCAGAGCCATCCTCATCGCATTTTCAGTTTCGGCGTTCAAAGCCATCATCGCTTCTCAGTTTCGGCGTTCAGAGTCATCACTTCTCAGTTCGGCGTTCAGAGCCATCACTTCTCAGTTCGGCGTTCAGAGCCATCATCACTTCCCAGTTTGACGTTCAGATGTCGCATTCTCAGTTTTGGCGTTTAGAGCCATCATTGATTTCCAGCTTGACGTTCAGAGCCGCATCTTCAGTTTAACATTCAAAGCCGTCATGATTTATCCACAGTTCAGGCGTTCAGAGCCATCATTCACAGTTCAGGCATTCATAGCCATCGTCCACATTCAGGCGTACAAAGTCATCATTTTTCCATAGTTTGGCATTTAGAGCCCGTCGCTCACAGTTTGGCGTTCAGATCCATTGTTCATAGTCATGCATACACCATTTCCCAATAGTTTGGCTTTCAGAGCCATCATATCCTTAGTTTGGCATCCAGAGCCACCATTTCTCCATAGTTTGGCGTTCAGAGTCGTCGTTCATGGTCAGGCATTCAGAGCCATCATATCTTCAGTTCGACATTTAGTGCGGTCAACTTGGCATTTAGAGCCATTAGTCAGCTTAGCATTCAGAGCCTTAAGCTCATGACCCAGAGTTGTTTTCACCCTTTAGGTGTTCATAGCCACTACTTTCTTTCATGGGTGTTTAGAATTGTAGGCCTTCAGATCTCCCTTTGGCATTTAGAGCCATAATTTTCTTTTATAAGCGTTCAAAGCCATCTTTTCCAGTCTTAGGCGTTCAGAGCCATTCCTTTTATCAGTTTTAGGCATTTAGAGTCGTGTCTTCATTTTGGCATTCAGAGTCATTGCCCAGCTTGGCATTCAATGCCATCTTCTTCATTTAGATTTGGCGTTCAGAGCTGTCATGCATACTCATTCAGGCACCTAGAGTCACCATCTTTCCTCCTTTTGGCGTTCAGGGTCATTTTTCCCCCGCCTTATCATTCAAGAAAGCCCATGTCATACTGGAACAAATTTAGTGGTCTTTCTTGTTCTTCGGCAAAGTTCACTTCGTTTCGTTTATGTATACACTCACTTTACTCGTGACCTCTACCGAAGATGGGCATATTTGTAAACCCCAAAATTTGTCCATTTTTTTTATTTTTTTATTTTTACATTAACTTTGAGCCCAATTTTGTCCTTAAATTTTAAATTCCAATTACATATATTTTTTTGCCCACTCACCATTTAATAGCTTTTATTATTTTGTATATCATTTTATTTTATTTTATTACTAATACTTTTATTTTATTATTATTATTACTATTATTATTATTATTATTTTTATTATTATTATTATTATTAATATTATTATTATAATATCTATTTTTTTTCTTTTCTCTCTCCTTTCTCTTCCTACTCCCCAACCACCCCATTCTCTTCTTTTCTCTCTTCCCATTCTTCCCACACAGCCCCCAACCACCTCCCCCCCGCCCCCCCACTTCCTTTCCCCCCATTTTTTTTCCTCCCCTGCCATTGAAGAGTTTTTGGGGGAGCTTTTTTTTCTTTCTTTTTCTTTGGCTGACTCTCTATGGAGACGGGGGGATCGTACCGATTTTTTTTCTTTTCTTCCTCCATTCCTCTTCTTCTTCTTACAGCTAGCGCCGCCCCCCCCCCCCCCCCCCCCCCCCCCCCCCCATTTTTTTCTTCCATTCCTCCTCCCCATTTTTTTCTTCCATTCCTCCTCCATTCTCCATTTTTTTTTCTTTTTATAGTTTTTCTCCTCCGTTTTCCCAAGAGGGCCGACCCCCATTTTTATTTTTTATTTTTTCCTTTTTTCTTCTTCCCCCAAAAACACCCAACAGTCTGCTCCCCCATTTCTCTTCCATTTTTATTTTTTATTTTATTATTTTTATTTCAGTTTATTTTATTTGTGTTTCCTAAAAAAATCATCCACTACTGTTAGCAAGATCACCGGTCGGCGCCGCCGGCGACCTCCTCCCTTTTCTCTCATTATCTCACTTCCCGTATCACTCATTTTCCAATTATTATTATTATTATTATTATTATTATTATTATTATTACTATTATCATCATTGTTATCGTTATTATTATTATTGTTGTTATTATTATTGTTATCGTTATTATTATTGTTATTGTTGTTATTTTATTTTATTTTATTTTAATAGTAATTGTTGTTTGTGAAATTTGGATTATTGAATTAATATGAAATTTGAGGTTGATTTGTTGTGGGTAGATTAATACGTAATTTGATTTAATTTATCGTTAGTGAATTAATTTGAGATTTGTTAATTTGGGTTTGTGGGCATATTGTATTTGGTGATTAATTTGAGGATACTTGGATTATATCAATTGCATATTGTTTATTTGGACTTGGGCCTATTGTTAAGTTGTTATTTGTTTGGGTTTATTGGATTGTACTTGGAATATTATTTCTCTTGACTATGTATTTTTTATGTGGGCTTGTTAATTGATATGAATTTTGGGGCCCATAATGTGGGTGAGATTTGTTGAATTATTTGAATATTTGATATGGGCTTGGCCAATTTGAATTGTTTAATTTGGACATGGGACAATTGTGGTGTATATTAAACTAGGCTTAGATTATGAAATATTAAATTTAGGTCTAGTAGAATTTATTTTAATTTATCCCATTTTAGGTTTGGTTGATTGTGTTTGTATTTTTTGTTATTAATTTGGATGTTATGGGTTAAGAACTATAGTAATTTGGACTCATTTTAATTGACGAAATTTATGGGACTAATCTGAAGTTGGAATTTGGGTTTGAATATTTGTTTGTGATTTTATACATCTCTGGATATTTACATCTGTGTTATTCTTGTTTTTGCATGGACCCATTCTGCAATCTTTTTAGCTAAGTACGAATTGATGACACATGAAACTTATTGTAAATTTATTTGGGTACATATTTTATTTTCCACTTTTATTTGGTTTAATTTTATTAGTTCTTGTAAATATTTGTTCATATATATTTATTGAGTGTGCGCAGAATTGAACATCGAACAAACTATAAATTTTTTTTAAATGAGAGGACAAAGTCAGTAAATGTGTTTTAATAAAAACAACAATTTTAAAATGTTATTTTTAATAAAAGAAAGTTTTTTTTATTACTTATAAAAATTCAGAAAAATGCATTTAGAAAAATCCAAAAAAATTGTTTTTAATAGAATTCGAAAAATTGTTTTTAATGACATTGTTCAAAAATTTCTTTGTTTAATAAAAATTGTTCAAAAATTGTTTTGTAAATAAAGTTGTTCCAAATATTAATTTTTAGTAAAATTGTCTAAAAATATTTTTTCGAATGAATTCTTTTTCCTTAATTAAAATGGGATTAAAAGTGTTTTTCAGAAATAGAGAATTTAAATCTTTGTTTTTCTTTTTAATTAAAATTTCTTTTGCAAATAAAGTTATGTCATTTTAAATAATTTGTAAAAATCACTTTTTTTAAATGAAAATGAATTTAAATACTTTTGTAAATAAAATTGTAAAAATTCATTATTTTCTAGTAAAAGCAAGTAAAAATAATTTTTGTGCCCAAATTGAAATTTTGTAATAAATTCTTTTGATACAATAAGTGTAAATAGCTTTTTTGAAAATTGAATATAACTGAAATTGAGAAAATAAATTGATTCTTTTTTTTTTTGTAAGTAAATAAATTGAAATCATTAATTCAAAATCATTTTTTAAATAAAATCCTTTGAAATTTCTTTAAAACCTTTTTTTAATATCTTTTATTTATTTAATTCAATCAATCATTTTGCATAATTCTCTTATTATTTATTTTATGCATTTTTGTAATTAGATTTCATCATTGTTTTTGTGCATATTAACTTTCACCATGACTTATATATTGATTATTTTTCTTGATATCCATAATTAATTAATTTATTGCCACAATTTCCTCAATTCGTTTAGTAGAGGTCGTACGTATACGGGCTTAGAGGGGTGTTACGGCTCACCACCGTACCTTCCCAATGAGTAACCTAACCCTCGGACCCAGACTCGGTTTTTCACAAACCCGTTTTTTTCCTTGAGGAGTCACACTTAGAGTTTTTCTTTCTTATTTTGTTTTTCCCTTTAAAAATAAAACAAAAATAACTGGTTACTCTAAGTCTTTTTCTAAAAATCAAATTTTCATCAAACAAAATAAAATAAAGATCAAGTTTGCTATCGAGTGGAAGCGCATGAGCCACAATGCGGGGTCCACAGTATGATATAATTTATCATATTTGATAATAATATCAAATACATCGATAAAAAATATGAATTTTATAAATGTACGTTTATTATTAAATTACATCAAATATTATGATATTTGATTATAACATGTCTAATTTAAAAATATTTTTTATATCAAAATCATGACCCATTTAATTCAATTATATTAAATGATAAAAAATAAATGATGATATATGTACAATTGTGATGTTTAATAATAATGTTTATAACTTGAAAACATATTCTATGCATATTCATCTAATTTGGATGTATTTAATGACATTAAAAATAATGATAATTTGTATAAGTATTCTTTTATTTTAAAATTTTGATAATTTTATTCAAAAATTAATATTTATTTTATATATAATTATTATATAAAAGTCACAATAACCAAAATTAATTTATTTATAATAATTTTATTATGATTAATTTATAATATATATATACACACACACGTGGGGGATTGTGAGCGCCCCCTTATTCCTTTCCTCTTGGATTTTCCCTTGTCTTTTAAAAGTTCCAATTATTGGAATCCCACATCGATAATTCATGACATTGGAGTGGTGGAAGGCTCATACGCGTGCAGCGCATGCTAGGCTGGTGTTGGGTTGGTATGAGTGCGAGTTGGGCCTAGGCTAGTTATAAGAGTTTTTGGGGGGAAAAATGGAAAAAAAAAAAAAAAAAAAAAAGAAATGGGAGTGACGTGGCACCAAAATATTAGTGCGCCTACCGAACACCGAAATATATTGGTGAAAAATGTTGGTTTTTCCTATGCATGTATGAGCGTACATATACATGAAATATCATGGTTTTGGGTCATTTTGTCCTCCTGAAAAATGTGGATTTGTTCCCACATTGCAAGATAACTCCTATGCCCATTAGTCAACTTTGAGTATACTTTATTAGCTCATTTGCATCAAACCAAAACTTTTTATGCAATATGATGTACATTATCATCAAAATAGAAGTATAAAAAATGACAGAAATAATGGTGGGTTAAGATTGGAGGATTGCAGGAGAAAAAGGACTACAAGTACTAATAATTTACTTATGCTTTAGTACCATGAATGGTACTGCTTGCTACCCGTGCTAAAGCTGACTGTAGATTGACAATTTCTACATTCAGTATTCTCCATCTTTGTATACCATGAAGCTTGTCCTTTACCTCGAGAAATTGTTAAGGCTTTATTTAAGAAATGTTTTCGAATTCAACATTTTTTAAAAGTGTATTTTAAAAATAATTTTATTTTTAATTATTTTCTATATTTTTATCATAAAAAATAAATAAAAATAATTATTTGATAATACCTTATTTTTTATTTTTTAAAATAAAAAATTATATTTTATTTTTTTATTTTGCACCTGCAATTTTATTGTTTTGTTTTGAAGGATTGAAAATTGTAACAACTTATATTTTAATCATATGAGTGTCTTTTAACTTTGTAAACGTGTTTTAAAGTTATGAGAGGTTATTTAGATCATATTTACATGATTTAGTGCGAGTTATTACCAATGGTATTAAAGTCGATCACTAACCTTGATATGAGGGTTTGTTTGATCCCATGAGAAGGTGTTGAGAAATTTCTAATACTATATAAGTATAGATCCCTTTTAATTTTATAGACGTGTTTTAAAATCACAAGGTACCATTTAGGTACAAAAACAGTTTTTGAAAATAACCCCCCACCCCCTTTTTTTTTTATTATTATTAATAATTGTCTAACAACTTTCTCCAAATGATGAATGGTAAGGGTGGTCAAACTTAATTACACGTAAATTGCAGCAATGAGAAATGATTTTGATAGATGAATGGAATGGAGAGAGATTGAGAAGATGGCAAAAACCATTTTGCAGCTTGTACTAGGCTTGGAATCATGTATATATATATCCAACTCCAAACCAACTTAATGACAAATTCATAAACTTGGTTACTTTTGGTTTGTGCTTAATCATAATCCCCACTCACAAGCTAAACCAACCCAAAAGGAAAATATTGAAGGAGCTTTTCTAATTTTGGGAAATGGATGCTTCAAATTCATGAAAATGATCAACAAAAACGGTTGCTATCATTGCATGTCATTGACTTTGTTATCCCGCCAAAGAGGAAATAAACGCAATCATAACAATTAATCAAGTGCAAGCTCAAAGTAGGTTAAATATGAGAGCCCTATTACATTAAACCACCCACCAACCCAATTCTCTTTACTGTTATATCATTCACTACTATTTTTTAATTTTGAAAATAAAAAACGGTAATTTTTATATAAGATACAACAATATTTAAAAAGGTAATAATTTTAAAAATTGTTTAAGAAAACTGAGATATAAAAAATTTTACAAGTTCACATTTAAAAAATTTGGAAAGTGATTTGGTATGAGGTAAATTTATATTTTTATACAAGATGTTTTATAAAGATATCAAAAATTTGATTTCAGATTTAAAATTTTCAAAATGTGATTCTAAAGGAAATGAGGTAAATCTATTGGCCTGTTTAGTTGCTGTTTTTGAAAACTGCTCTAGAAAATAGTTTTTGAGAACAGTTTTTAAGAACAGGTTTTTATGTTTTTTTTTTTTTTTTTTTAAATTGTGTTTGGAATCTGAATTCTGGAAAACAATTTTTGTTATTAAAAATAAAAAAACATGTTTGATTGAGTTAATAAAAAAAACAAATTTAGAATAAGTAAAACAAAAAACATGTTTAAAAGTTATTTTTTTAATTAATAAAGTATTTTCTTCCATTAACTTGATATTATAAATATATAAATAGTTTTTATATGCACAACTCATTTAAATTAAAAAAAATTATTTAATTTTGAAAATTTTACATTAGTTATAATTTTCTTAAACGAATGATGACTTTATCATCATGTGTAAGTATATTAATTTCAATAATTTAAGGAAGAAGAAAAAGTTTACGAGTGAGAGTGTGGTGGTTGGGTGGAACTCACCTTTATGGAAACATAAAAAATAGCTAAAAAAACACAAAAAGAAGAAGAAAAAATATGAAAAATAATCTATTATTTGAATAGTGAAAAAACGATGAAAATATCTTTTTATTGTTCTAAAAAAAATGGTGTTTAGAACACAAAAAACATAAAAAAACAAAAACATACCCCTTCCCCAAATAAGTTTTTTATGTTTTTTGTTTTTAAGAACAGAAAACAGTACTTAAAAATAGAAACTAAACAAACCCTATATTTTTATATGAGATGTTCTATTTTTATATTATAATTTTTAAATTTAAAAATAAAAAACAAGAAATCCAAATGAGATGCTTTATCAATATTCATGATTTTCCTTGAAAAGTGTAAGAAAACTGACTCATAGAGGTACGCCTAATTTAAAAAGACAAGACTCAAAACAAAATTATTATATTTAGTTATTTGCAATCTACCTTCAAATCAAATTGACGCATGAGACAGTAACAGACATGGTTTTAAAGACCAATCAATCAGCCCACCCAAACCAAATACAAACTCCAAGTGAGTGGGTTGCGTCGGGTCGGGTCGGAGCATCCAAGTCAGCCAGACAGCAGGCCCTACTTATCTTATAAAAACAACCTTAATAAGTGACATTTTCAATAACAATGAAAAAAAAAAACAAAGACTAATGTATATAAATAATTTTGTTTTTTTTTTAAAAAAAAAAAAAATAAAAGGAAAAATGAAACGGAAAAAAAGGAAAGGAGGCTCTCACTTTCCTCCCTCACATGCAGTCTTCCCATTTTGGACCCTCTGTCCCTCTGACTCTCATATTTTTTCCAAATCTTTGTGTGTGTTCTTATCTGTTAAAAGTACAAAAGGGGGTTAAAATAATACGAAGCGTCTTCACTTTGTTCATCCTCCGACTCCAAGCTCCCACCACAACTACCTTCACAATTAACCCTCAAAACCCCTCTCAAGTTCTTACCTTTCTTCTTTCAGGCTAGTGCAGAGGTGGGAAGTTAGCAAAAAAGGTATCTCCGTCTCTCTCTCATGCTTGTCTCAGTCTATTTCTTTGATTCTCTCTCCATTTAGGCTTTAGGCTTTATGCTTATTCCTTTTCAATGTAAACTGCTTCCTTCTTCCTTTGCTTGTATGGTGGGGCTTTGTTGCTTTCTTGTGTGCCTTTCTTGATTCTCCCCTTTCATTGATTTCTTTATGTGATTCCTCTATTTTCTTATTCGTTTTTTCCTTTTTGGTTATTTTATTTTATTTTACACCCCACATGCATGTTCTTAGGTTTGTCTGATCTGGATTGGATCACAGGGATCTCTAGTTCTTTTTCTATGTGCAGAGGGCATAGAGGGAGAGGGGTGGTGGGGTTCAGTGTCTGCGTCCCTGTTGGAGCAATCTTGGTTCTTTGGAGGGGTCATAGAGGAAGAACAAGGTGAGATTTCTTCACCTCCTGGATCTTGATTTGGGCCGACACCCTGATACTTTTCTTCTGTTTTCTGCTACTTCTTTGGTGTTATTTGGGTGTAATTTGAACAGAGTTGTCTCATTTCTGGGGAAGATTGGGAGGAACATTTGGTTCTGCAGACTAATTGTAAACTGGGTCTGCTTCAATTGTTCAATAGCGTGGCGCAGAATGGTTTTATAGGTTCTGGTGGTGATTCGACTGCTTGGGGTTGTTGAGATTTGAATTGGGTTTGGGATCAGACCTAGTATTTATTCATTTGGGAAGACTGGTTCTTGGTTGTTCTCTTCATTGTTGGTACTTTTGGATGACTGAATTGGGTTTTGGTTGTGTATACTAATCTTGGTTGGTCTTCTATCCTCCTGAGGCATGGCGGGCATCGACGTTTCAAAATATACCCATAGCCCTGTTCACAAGGCCATTGCTTTGAGAGATTATGCCAGTCTCAGGAAGATATTAGCGAGTTTGCCTAGGCTTTGTAATCCGAATGAGGTTCAAACTGAAATGGCTTCCTTGGCTGAGGAAGAGAAGGCTGAAGCCATCTCTGCTGTGATTGATCGGCGTGATGTTCCAAACCGAGACACCCCTCTTCATTTGGCTGTTAAACTTGGCGACAATACTGCAACTGAAATGCTTATGCTTGCTGGAGCAGATTGGAGCTTGCAAAATGAACAAGGCTGGAGTGCTCTCCAGGAAGCAATCTGTAATAGGGAAGAAGGAATTGCCATGACCATAGTTAGGCATTACCAACCATTGGCTTGGGCAAAGTGGTGTAGGAGGTTGCCTCGCTTGGTAGCAACTATGGGAAGGATGAGAGATTTCTACATGGAAATTACATTCCACTTTGAGAGTTCTGTGATTCCTTTCATTTCAAGGATTGCCCCTTCAGATACTTACAAAATTTGGAAGAGGGGTGCAAATTTGAGGGCAGATATGACTTTGGCTGGTTTTGATGGTTTTAGAATTCAGAGATCAGATCAAAGTATACTTTTCCTGGGCGATGGTTCTGAGGATGGAAAGGTCCCTCCTGGATCACTCTGTATGATCGTACACAAGGAGAAGGAGGTGATGAATGCTTTGGATGGTGCTGGTTCTCCGGCAACAGACGCAGAGGTTCAGCAGGAAGTGGCAGCAATGTCTCAGACTAATATATTCAGGCCTGGGATTGATGTGACGCAAGCAGTTCTTTTGCCTCAATTGACATGGAGACGGCAAGAGAAAACAGAAATGGTGGGTGCATGGAGAGCAAAGGTATATGATATGCACAATGTTGTTGTGAGCATCAAGTCCAGGAGAGTTCCAGGGGCTATGACAGATGATGAATTCTTCTCTTCGTGCAATGAAAATGAAGTGGAGAATGAGGAGCTTGATGATATTTTAACAGAAGATGAAAGAAGGCAACTTGAAGTTGCTCTTAAATTGGATTCATCAGATATGACAAATGAGAATGGTGAAGGGATAATTGGGCATCGCCATAGTTGTTATGAGCACAGGGAGATTCCTATTGAAGAGGTGAATGGTTGTAGAAATGGGGAGATGAAGCAGGAAAAGAAAGGATGGTTTGGTGGCTGGAGGAAACGAGATTCTAAACAGGAAGGGCAGAAGAAGATTGCCCCACCAAGAAGTTCTCTCTGTGTGGATGAGAAGGTAAGTGATCTATTAGGAGATTCTCCAATAAACCAGAGCAAACCAGGAAGACATTCTGTGGAAATTGTTGTGAGGGGAGATGAACCCCGGAGAGGAAGGGATAGCAAAACATCTTCTTCTATGATTTCTGAAAGTGGAGGTAGGCGCAAGGACGGAGGCCGTGAGAATGAGTATAAGAAAGGATTGAGGCCTACACTCTGGCTTTCCCCAAGCTTCCCACTACAAACTGAGGAACTTCTGCCATTGCTTGACATTCTCGCTAACAAGGTTAAGGCAATTCGCCGTCTAAGAGAACTGCTTACAACAAAACTTCCAATGGGAACTTTCCCTGTCAAGGTATGTTGCATTTTTATCTATTCTAGTTTTCTCTCTATGATTATTTTTGTGTAACTTTAAGTGTGCTAAATGTCTTTACCTTCTATTGGTTGTTTGACTTATGTTGTTTCAACTTACCTATTGCCTTTTTTACACAAAATGTCCTTTTATCTTTCTTTCTAGTGCTGCTATGTTGTCTTCCTGCTTTTATATGGTTGTGAGACATTCTCTTTGGGGCAGAGGGCTGCAGGTTTTAAACATGCTGGTATCTTGAGTGTGTGTGAATTAGATCATGCGAGGGAAATTTGAATTTCTAGGAACCATGTTGTGATGTATATACTTTCAGCTCATGGACAGAGTCAGTTGGATAGGACGGAGCCAAAAAGGCTTCTTAAGAAAATGAGCATTTGGGATGCAGTTTTTGGAGGATATGAGTTTCTCCCAGCTCAGAATTTGGTCTCCCATATATTTTTGTGAAGGGTCATGGTTGGTACCCGTTTATTCAATTAACTGATCCTCTGTTAGTAGAGTTTGGTACGGTTCAAGTCTTGCAATGGATATATGGTTTGGTGGTCTAGGTCCATTGAAAATTAATGCAAGTATTGGACCCAATTATGATCTGTACTTTTGGACCAGCTATAAATACAATATTAGATTTTAATATGAGTGTGGGAACTAATTGTGTTATTCGTTTAAGTTCCCTTTTATTGCCCATCTTATTCCTTTACATGTTTCTTACATTACTAGTCCTTTGACCCAGCAATATCTTCTTCTCTTAAACAAAATGTGTGCCTTACAGGAGACTTAAAATTTGGGTACCCAAAATGCTCATATAAGTTTGAACTAGAGCCACCTATCAAAAAAAAAAAAAAAAGGTTAGAACAGGACTAAACTGAATTGTTGAGGGTTTGTGTCCTCATTGTTGCCCTGAGTATGACCAGTTGAGTCATATTTACTGGAGCATATGCCATAATTAGAATGGTTTAGGCATCTTTATAATTTCTTTCTTGGTCTGTCCTAGGCGAACTGTTTAATGACAGACAAGAATAATGATTATGTTGTCAATATCTTTCTTCTTGCTTTTGTACTTGAGCCTTTTCCATCTAAGCATTGTGATAATGGTCTAGTTAGTGATTTTGCTTTTGAAAATATGATTTCAAGCTTAGGTACGGATCATAAATTGTAGGGTAAGAATATGAGATGATTAGGGTTGTCCTATGAATTGAGCCACTTGTAAGCAACTGGAGGTTAGCTTGTTTATGAAATTGCATGCGGGTTCCAAATCCTGATTGCTAAGTGGGTTGAGCTTGAAGACGGTTGGGTTATGTTTAGGATTCTGAGTTTAGGTGTATGGAAGGGAACAAATGTGTATGGGCATCACTCCTCTCTGCTTTCTGCTTCTCCAGTTTGGTTTTTTACTTTCCAGGACTCTAGGTTTAGATGAAATACCTTCTTTGCTGCAAATAAACTCCACCCTATTGCTTTGAATTTGATACTACGCAACGTTGATCAGTTCTTTTCTTTTCTACTTTCCATGGTTTTCAAGTAATTGCTGGGTCTTCTTCTGTTCTTTTTTGGATGGAACTTTTTTTTTCTTATTTTTGCCCCTATTGGGACTCAAACCTAGAACCTCCTCCTACATCTTATCAATTCCTCTAGGTTTAGATGAAATACCTTCTTTGCTGCAAATAAACTCCACCCTATTGCTTTGAATTTGATACTACGCAGTGTTAATCAGTTCTTTTCTTTTCTACTTTCCATGGTTTTCGGGTAATTGTTGGGTCTTCTTCTGTTCTTTTTTTGGATGGAACATTTTTTTTTTCTTTTTTTTTTTGTCCCTATTGGGACTTGAACCTAGAACCTCCTCCTACATCTTATCAATTCCTCTAGGTTTAGATGAAATACCTTCTTTGCTGCAAATAAACTCCACCCTATTGCTTTGAATTTGATACTACGCAGTGTTAATCAGTTCTTTTCTTTTCTACTTTCCATGGTTTTCAGGTAATTGTTGGGTCTTCTTCTGTTCTTTTTTGGATGGAACATTTTTTTTTCTTTTTTTTTTGTCCCTATTGGGACTCGAACCTAGAACCTCCTCCTACATCTTATCAATTCCTCTAGGTTTAGATGAAATACCTTCCTTGCTGCAAATAAACTCCACCCTATTGCTTTGAATTTGATACTACGCAGTGTTAATCAGTTCTTTTCTTTTCTACTTTCCATGGTTTTCGGGTAATTGTTGGGTCTTCTTCTGTTCTTTTTTTGGATGGAACATTTTTTTTTCTTTTTTTTTGTCCCTATTTGGACTCGAACCTAGAACCTCCTCCTACATCTTATCAATTCCTCTAGGTTTAGATGAAATACCTTCTTTGCTGCAAATAAACTCCACCCTATTGCTTTGAATTTGATACTACGCAGTGTTAATCAGTTCTTTTCTTTTCTACTTTCCGTGGTTTTCAGGTAATTGTTGGGTCTTCTTCTGTTCTTTTTTTGGATGGAACATTTTTTTTTCTTTTTTTTTGTCCCTATTGGGACTCGAACCTAGAACCTCCTCCTACATCTTATCAATTCCTTTACCGTAGTTAGGTCTCAAGGGCAATTTTGGACTATTTTATCTTTGCTTCTAAGGCATCATATTTGCTTTTGATTTAGAGCAAGTCCTTTGTGTTTTTTTTTTTTTTGGAACACTTATTTCTTTTCATATTTTGTTCATCTCTAGCTCTAGGTGTTTTAATCCTTCTACAGTGAGGATTTTTTGTTTTGAAATTAGCGGGAATCATCTTACATGCATTACCTTTGTGGTTTTTTTCTCCTTTAGTTAAGTCCAATCATGCTGACAGGGTTGCTTGTCACTGAGGGGCTGTTTACTTCATTCCATAGGAATCGAAGGAAAGGAGTCATTCCCTTTCCTTTGTTTACTTGCATTTTGGCATTTAGGGAATGAAATGTAGTAGGCCCCACCAATACTTGAGAAACCCATTCCTCCAATTGGAGGAACGGGATTCTCCTTCAAAAGCAAAGAAACGTATTCCAAAAGATGGAGAATCAAAATTTCTCCATCTGAAATTACCTAAATGCCCCTCCCTCTAATTCTAAATATTTTAAAATAAAGATTTAAATGTTTAAAAATTTAAAATAAATATCAAATATTTAAAACCATTAAAATAAGAATTTATTACATTTTACCCCCCCAACCTATACCATGTTTTGCACATTGCCCCCTCAAGTTCAAAATCGAGCAATGTACCTTCTATGCTTTATAATTGCATGCAATGTGTATTTTTTGAGTCACAATGTTACATTTTTGGACGGAATGACATGTGCTCTCAGCGTGATCGAGGGCAAAATGACCATTTTTTTTCTTAATCTACAACCCTCCTCTCCCCCGTCCCCCAAGCTGAAGCCCTCCTCCCTTGTTCTTCCTTCCCTTCGAAGCCTTAAAATCCAAATTCCACAAAGCTGTTGCCAAAAACCCCACATAATTTCTCCTTGTCCATAGGGTGGAAATTTGAAAATTCCCCAAAATAATTTCTCAATCTCAAGAATCCTCAAATTTCCCCCACTTTTCTGAAACATCAAATGAAACCCTAACCCTCAATTTGACTGAGTTTTATTTTCCCAAAATTTCCCTAAAATTTCTTTAAATTATTTGAAAGATCAAAACAAAACCCTAACCCCCGTTCTCGACATGCTTCTACCCATTAAATAATTGAAAGTAAAAAAATTACCGTAACTCCATATCTTCTCTTTGATGTGAGCCCTTCATTAGCTTCTTTGGGGGAGGAGGGCTTTGTCTTGGGGCTTCATCTGCAACAACAGGGTAAGAAACAATCGACGGGGAGAGGAGGGTTACAAATTAAGGTTAAAAATGGAATGACCCTTTTGCCCTCACTTATTAAAAAATGACCATTGTGCCCTCGATCACGTGGAGAGCACATGCCATTCCATCCAAACATGTAATGTCGTGACTCAGAAAATGCACATTGGGTGCAATTATAAAACATGAAGGGTATATTACTAGATTTTGAACTCGATGGGACAATGTGCAAATCATGGTATAGGTTAAAGGGGTAAAGTGTAATAAACCCTTAAAATAAATATTTGCCTAGTGGAGCATATTTTTAAAAGAAGTAGGGAAAAAAATCATAGATGCTTCAAAACCATAATTATAACAATTTTTTTTTTTTTAATTTTAAAAGATAATTTCATAATTTAAGTTAATGAAAATCCTTTTTTAAAAATGAAAATATTAAAAAAATAATTTTTATTCATTTTAAATTCCATTAAAATAGAATTTTTTAAAAATCTCTATTTAAAATAGTATTTGTTGTTAAATCTCTAATGATAATAGGGAAAATTATGTGCATAAGGGCAAAAGTACACATTTCATTATGTTTGGTCCACAATTAGCAAATACTACAAAGGCAAACAACTTCATTCTGATTCTGTTTCCTGCTTTGTAAGTAAACTCTTTGGTGGAATTGCTGATTCTGATTCCCTTCCATTCATTCCTTTTCTTTCCCTTATCTGATTCCCTTCCATTCATTCCTTTTCTTTCTCTTATCTGATTCCCTTTTTTATGATCCCCTTTGCTTTGAAGTTTAGTAAACGTGCCATAAATGTCCTGCTAAATGTTTCTCGTCTCATGATTCATCAAAATGGTTTCACTTCTTGGTTTCTTCATCCTTCGAGCCTTTTTACCAATAGATACCTGGATATATAATTTAAATTTTGAGGTTGGCTTAATTTATCCATATGAATGATGCCTACTGAAGCTCATGAATGGGCAAAAACTAGTGAACCAAACTGAACTAATTTTAAGCTTAGCTTCAGCTAGTATGAACCCAGATCTCCAAATTGTTTACTCCCTTGAGGACAAAGTTTTCTTACTAGGTACTCTGATAGCTTTGTTTTTCTACAACAAAGAATACCTAGCAGGAAATGCTTAAAAGTTATAGGTACATAAATAGACTTCAGTATTTGGGAGCATGGGAATGGGATTAAGAAACAAGAGCGTCCCTTTGAATTGGATAGAATTATGGTGCTCACTGAGAGCTTTAATGCTTGATTTGTATTAGAGATTCAGACATGGTTATATAATCGTAGATTTCTGCTAGCTTGGAATACCTGAAGGATGCATAAAGGTCCCTTTCATAACCTAGAATATCTTTACAATGTTTTCTGTTTACTACTTGTCCATTCTTCTCAGAATTTACTTCATTGTACCCATAGATTCTGTGATTTGATTTATTTGATAACAAGTTTGTGGTTTAATATCCTCTGCTTAAAGCTTGAACTTTAAAGGCAGTCACCATCACCTATGCTTTGTTTTGATTGCATGCAGTAGCAATAGCCCCAAAATTGAGTATTAATTTTAGTGTTTTGGTAGGCTGCTTTTGTCTTATGTTTATTTGGCCTAAAATTGAAAAACAAAAAGAATGATTTGTGAGTCTTTGGAAGTGCACTGGTCAATTCCTGAGTCCACTGGTCCCAGTAGAAGTCAAATGGGACCAGGTAGTTTCATATTGAAGTTGGACCAAAATGATGTTATGGATAGGGAACCATAGTTGGATTGATACTTTAAAGAATAGATCATCTATCTGATGGAGTACCAACCTGATTTCCTTTTTAAACCAATTTTTGACTTGCATCCAACTGTGACAGATTGGAATTACTTGGACTAATAGGTCATGTTATAGTTTAGTAGTTGATTGTCTACCAGCTGATAATGCAACTGGATCATTGTATAGTTCTTTCTTCTCAACAACCAATTTAAAAATTGTGTACTATTGAGTATTCCTAGAGATAACACATTCAGCACAGATCTGTTATACAAAATACCATCTCATATGCTTGAAATTTTCAGTCTTGACTGCATCATTCCTAATCATAACTATGCCATGACCTTATGCATCAACCATTGCCATACTAATCTCTTCAAGGACTAGAATTGTAGTTGTAAGTCTCATTTCATTCCTACCCATTTGTGGATGCCAACTTGCTGAATTTTAACCAAACTAAATTGTTTTAAAATCTACCCCCTGTAGTCTGTAGTTAACTTGTGAATTTTAATATAAACATATTGATTAAATCATAGTGAAGAAAGGTGTGTTAATACCAAGTTGGTGAAGAGGGAGAACATGTTTTCAGTGATCTCCTACCAACCAGACAAGTATTCAAATACTTGACAGTTTTACTAGGAAGTAATTTAGCATTTAGACCTTGTGACCCTGATGCCTATTAGCGACTTTCCACTAAGTAATTCTGTTGAAACATGTTCTCTCTTTTTGGCAACTACCATGAATTAAGATTTAGGAAGGAGAATTAGAACAAAAACATGGAAATGCTGAGGGCATATCTCTGTGATGAGGAACAAAGGTAGCTAACTACAAAATGGGATCTGAAATACAAATGCATTTTCCTTTTTGGATTCCAGCATGATCTGATGACCAGGCCTTCAGGCTCTCATCTAGAGTTTGGAAATGTTTACTGGGAATAGACTTAGTGGGCATGTGCATAATGGCTTGACTGTTGCTTGATAATTATGGTTCAGAGTAAACCAGTGTTGTTCTTGGTTTTGTATCAATATTTCTCCATTGACATCAGAAATACAAAATTTCGGTTGAATGACAATGATACACAACCAATAAGAAAAATCCAAATAGTATATGTCTATATATATTGGGAAGCAACATTCCCCTGTAAAATGCCCTTTAGGCTGGCTCAAGTGGCAATAGGTTGGGTTGGCAATGTGGGAGGTTTTAGGTTCAATTCCCAACTGGGGAAAAGAGTTACTTATCAGAACAAAAAAAGGGAAAAGAAAAAAAACATTCCTACTGGAAGGAGTTAAACAAGTAACCCTGGATTACATAATGTAGCCCAAGCATGATAACAAGTTTTATGCTAGGGTACCAATGCAAAATTAGAGATAAATAATATCCATTGGATATTAGATAGGCACTACAGCAATTCCATATCCTATTTGCTACACATGCTAATTTCAAAATATACCTTTTAGTTTGTTTTATTATTTTAAAGGATAAATGTTATTATTATTATGCCTATATATATAAATCCACTCACTTATTGGTATTTTCTTTTACAAAAAAAATAAAAAATAAAAAAATAAAAAAATAAAAAAATCAAGACTTCGAATTCCTTTTTTTTTCATTCCAACTCTTTTGTCATTCTAAAGTGTTGAAATGTAAAAAAAGGAATCCTAAGTCTTGATTTTTTTTTTTAATAAGAGAAAAGTAGTACTTCCAGTGAGTTTTGTGATTGACCAGGATTGAAACTATATTCTCTTGGCAATGCAACCTGGGAGTGCTGATAAAGATCAGCTGGTAAAAATCATATGCATCGGTTTTTGATGAATGTGTATTAGTTTCAGAGATGATTTGGAGGCTTCAAGGATCTTCTTAATTGCAAGTGCTTTAAGATCATTGCCTTCAGAGACTAATATGTATTGAATTTGTTGGAATTTGGTGATAATACATTATTACATTATAAAGATGGTGGCTTAATATGCAATAGGGATGGAAAAAAAGAGGAGAATGAGTGAGTACCACTTGATGCTGTGGAGAGAAGCAAGATAAATGATCTGAAAATGTAACATTATGAGAAAGAGTTTCTGATGCAGTGAGTTGTGAGAAAAATATCCATGTTGGAATCTGATAAAAACCATATGGATGGGAGAGATGTATCCTTGAGCATGAGGTTCAAATTATCTTCTTTAGTGCCAAATCATTGTCCGAGAGAGTGTCAACCAAATTTTGTACGGGAGTATGGGATGAAGAAAGATATGCAGAAATGACATAAAGAAGGTAGATTAATCATTAAGAAATTCCGAACTCCTATCCAGCAAACCTTTGAAATCTGACTACACGGGTTTGACTAAACAGCTATCAACAACTTTCAAGGCCATATCCTCCGCCTAATTATAGGTTGTCATGTCTTTTTCAACCCTCAATCCACTTTTGTGTCTTTTTTCTAGTTTTTCTGGAATCTACAATTTGAATAAAATCAGACCTTAGTAGTGTAATTAATAGCCTTTTTTACTCAGGCGATAGTTTCTTAATTTGAGGATATAGCCTTAATTTGAACTCCTATCCAGCAAACCTTTGAAATCTGACTACACAGGTTTGACTAAACAGCTGTCAACAACTTTCAAGGCCATATCCTCTGCCTAATTATAGGTTGTCATGTCTTTTTGAACCCTCAATCCACTTTCGTGTCTTTTTTCTAGTTTTTCTGGAATCTACAATTTGAATAAAATCAGACCTTAGTAGTGTAATTAATAGCCTTCTTTACTCCTTTACTCAGGCAATAGTTTCTTAATTTGAAGTAGAAGACCACATGCTTCTTCAAATAGTGACAAAATTTTCCCTCATAAGTTTCATTTGCAGTCTTGGGTCAATAGTAGGAGAGTTTAGTGTTATCCATGCTCTAGATAACACTTTCATGGAGGTCTGTATGTTCCTTTGGTTTATCATGTGAAACAGTACCATGTCATCCTTGAATGATGGAGCTTGTAGATGGTTTTATGTTATAGATGATTTCTTTCTTGCTCTTGTTTAGCCTTGCCTTTGCCTGGTGCATTGACAACATTTTGGATTTTTTGTTTTGTTTTGTTTTTAATACGAATTTTTTGTTTTTTTTTTTATTTATTTTTTTGGTTTATAGATCTTTTTTTTTTTTAAGATGATAAGAAAATTAAGTTACCTAAGAAAATTTATAGCTTCAATTCACACTTCAAAATCAAATCTGAAATCTCACCCAGATTGGCATCCAGATTATTTTAAGTCTCTGAGAGGGCCACAAATCAACATGACAGGGCCTGATGGATATGATGAGGCACTGCTGAGTGGTAAGATGATAGGTTTTGGTACAAAGTTGAAAGTGCTAAATAGGAGAGGAAAAATCTGAAGAGTGCCTCAAATAAATTCTTTTTAATTTTTATGCTTCAGAACAAATAATTATTATACAAATTGCTGTATAGGATTGGGTTTTCTAACCCTAATGAACTGTGCAAGATTTTCCTGAGTGATTCTTGAATTGTTGACTGCTCTTTAAGAGTTAATTTGGAATGCTAAATTTTTAAGATAATTCCAATCAAGCATGATAGAGTTCAAGAAGTGTACGCCTGTATGGTGCTGTGACTAGAAAAGATATTTCACAAAGAAGAAGGTTCATTTAGTTTTAATTTTTAGTTTTCATCCATTGACCGGTCATTGTAATCACGATTGTTAATTGTTAATGAGATTGAAAAGTTTTGAAGTCCCATGCCAGTTTCTGTCTTGAATGGATCAATGCAAGTTGGTCAGGCATCTGTGTTGATTGTTGAAATCCAAATCTGATTATACAGTGTTACTATGTTCCCTTTTTCCCCTTGGAGATTGGACATCCTCATCCTAGTTGTCAAATAGAGCCATTGCATGTATGCTTCAATTTCTTTTGTTCTATATGACAGAATTACCTGATAGCGGTTTTTCCAGCATGGTGTTGTAGGAAGGAGCATTGAACCCTGTTTTGCTACCAAAATTTGTATACAGCGTCTTGTTATTTTTTAATTTTTACCTGTGATTATTATTTCTTCCAAGCAGCTTCTTGGGTTGGCTGTTGTATTTCTGTATTTGTCTATTTGCTAAGAAGTCCTCTATAGTTATATCCAGGTTGCAATTCCTGTGGTTCCTACCATCAGAGTGTTGGTTACATTTACAAAGTTTGAAGAACTACAGCCGGTGGATGAGTTTACAACACCCCCTTCAAGCCCTTCTGCTGCAGGCCCAGAAAGCCCTGCCATGATGCAGTCCTCAAGTTCATCATGGTTTCAGTGGATAAAGGCCCCTTACCAACGCCCTACCTCTTCTTCCAATGGTGGTTCAAGCAGTAGGATAGACAACATTCAAGAACCGTTTGCTATTCCTTCTGATTACACTTGGGTTACTGCTGAAGCAAAGAAAAAGAAGATGCAGGAGAAGAACAAGTCGAAGAAAGGAAAGAGTCAAAACCCATGAAGTCTGGGAAGAGAGTAAGATCCACATGTACACCCTAGGATGCTGCTTTCTGAAGGGAGTCAAAAGGGAGGCAAGCAGGCAACAGTGTTTCTTTTAATCAACAAATTTGTGATACCGTAAGGAAAAGGGAAAAGATCCACAAAAAAGGAAAAAAGAAAAAAAGAAAAAAAAAAAAAAAAAAGGTAGAGGGCCATCTTCTATTTATATATTGAAGTAAATGATCCTTCTGTGAGTTGAAAAATGGTAAATCATTGTGGGGTTTATGAAAAATGATACTTGTAATTCATGCAAATGTGTCCTCAGTTCTTGGCAGATGTTTACGCCATTTACATTACCTGATTCGCTTAATATCTATCTTGCTAGCTTTCATTTTATTTTTTATTTTTATTTTGGGCATTGACTGGCATAGGGAATATTTGTCTTCCAATTCAATTAGGTAGATTATTTGCTGCAAATTTTGAATTATTTGGGGGAAATTTGGTCCGTTGAAAATCTACTAAATTTTAAATTATTCCATCAAATTTATTTGGATATTCTATTTAAATTTTAAAAAGTTGAGACTTATATGGTTAGGGTTGTAGTTAAAGGTTATAGTTTGAAACATTGCTTCGACTATGTGAACTTTTTTGTTGGTAGCCATGCTCAAATCCATCAAAGTACTCTTATCCATCAAAATGATGAGATATGCTAATTGGGTATCAAAATGGTGTTCTTGAATGGTTATCTTGATAGCATTTATATAATGCAATTAGACGTCTTCATAGCCAAGAATGAAGAGCATCTAGTATGCAAGTTGCCTAGATCTATTCTTGAAATTAAGGTCCTTAGGGTTTGCAAGAATTGGAAAATCGCACTATGTTAAAGACACTTACACTAACAACCTTTTAGTTAAGGGCATGATATGGGACTCCAAGAAGAGTTTGTTACCCTTCAAGCATGGGTCTTTCTTAGGATAAGTGTCATAAGACAACTGAAGAGAAAGATCATATGGAGGTGGTATCTTATGCCTTTGTAGTGGGTAGTTCTATTGTGAATCCATATTTTTCATGTGTCCTCACTCGATAGCGAGACTTGTTTTTTTATTATGAAAAACTAATTTTTGAAAATGTTAGAGTCACCACTTATTTTGTTTATTTTTAAAAGGGAAAACAAAATATTAAAAAAACCCTAAAAGTGACTCATTTTGGAAGGAAAAACATGCCTATGAAAATTGAGTCCAAGTTCGAGGGTCAGGTTACTTATTAGGAAGGTACTATAGGGTAACATCCCTCTAAGCCCTAAAAAAAGGTCTCTATTTAACAAGTGTAGGGAACTAAGACAATTGACTAATAGATTAATGAATACCAAGAGATAACAAACAACGATATAACTAGACAATGGTGATGGAGAGTTAAAGGCAAAGAGCACTCAAAGTATGACATACATATCAAAGGAAGCAAATAAACAAGGAAGAGTACCTAAAAAATGCCCAAAATGGGGCAATGTGCATATACAAGGAAAAGAGGGTTAACCCACAAACAAAATAAGAGATATAATATCAAAACAAGAGTTTCTGAATATATACAATATGTTCACAACCAAAATCAAGAGTCAAATATAGCTAAACTAGGAGCAAAGTAAACTAATATACTTTAATCATGCACAAGTATTAGAACTCGGCAGTAGGTACACAATCACAAATAAATCTAAATAAAATATGTAAAGGAGAATCAAGTTACAAGGGAGAGCTCATACAACATGTAAAAAGATGTCTACAATATAAATCAAAAGTAAAAAAAAGTCAAATTCATGCAAAAGGTGACTGAATTAGCAAGTTTATACCAAATATACAAAAATTGGACAACAAGCAAGTATTTAAAAAATAAATTCGAATAAAATAGTAGAGATGAGATAAAATCAAGAAAAAAAAAATCTAAAACATGCACTCAAAGTGTTTACAACCCTAAAGCCCAAAGTGCCTAAACATGAATAGAGTATCCTAGATTTAACCAAACATATTATTACTTAGAAATAGGGTAGAACAATACATCATGCAAAGATTGAATTATTTAGCAAGTTTAGAGGTGAGATAAAATCAAATCAAAGCATAAAAAATGTGTATAGAACACATGAAATATTTCTAAGGGGGCTTGAACATGCACCAATTATCCCAAATTTCAAAGAATATTTCAAAACTTCAAATTCAGGTCAACACAACAAGCACAGAAAGGTGGAACTAATTCAAAAGCTTAGAAAATAATTTTTGAGTGAAAGCAAATTAGGTTAAAATCTTATTTAAGAAGTCTACTATACATGAAAAAATATTAAAAACAATTAGAAACCTAGGAGAGAGTACAAATTTACAAAAATATTGAGTGTAAAAAACAAGGTAGAATATGGACACTTGGGCAAACTAATTTGTTAAACAAACTTGGAGAAGGGTTTTTAGATAAAAATAAATAAATTATTCTTTGATTCTTTTAAGAAGTCCAAAACACCATCCAAGCCTAAAAAAATATTTTGGGACAAGTCAAAAAGTTAATGTTTAATAAAACATTTTATGGGTTAAAAACAGGTTAGCAATTGAATGAATTTTTAAAATCCAAGAATGTAGGCCTTACCAATGACAAGTTGATTTCCATAGGTTAATCCACATCCCATATCCTTTAATGATCATGGAAAAAAGCACATGAGGGTTGGATGTGTTAGTAACCTTCAACTACTCTATTCCCTTGCCTTAGATCTCGTAGGGTACATGCATCTTTCCAAGGGATCTTTAGATCTAACATAGTAGAAAATAATGGCTTCAAAACCATTTTAGAATAAAGATCTAGAGATTTGAAATTCATACTTGTGATCTAGATGTTCCCAAATCAAAATCCATCCAATGAAGAACATGCCTGAAAAATATGGAGGTCTCTCGTACACCAAAGACATTTCGCTCAATGAACCATGATCTTGACACTCCAAAGTGTGGGCAATGGAAATAAGGAAACTTTGGCTTTCTCTCTCTCATTCTCTCTTTCTCTCTTTGGAGGAGGAGAATCTCAAAAAGAAAGTTCAAGATTTCTTTTTTTTCTCTTGGGTTACCATAGATGGATATAAAAAACCAAAATTTGTATAATAATAAAAATTCCTATGCTCTTATAATAGAGCTTACAACCCATCTATTGAAAAGATTTTTTTTTTTACAACTAAATAAAAATCCTATACCCCTTATGGGGTGTACAACCCAATCTAGAGAAAGAGAAAACAAGATATCACATCAAACTAATAAGATTCAATATATAATAATTTAATCACATTCATTCTTCCCTTTAGGACATAAGATGAATAAACATACATTCGTTTACAAATTTATTTTTTATTCTTAGGGGTCATGGGATAAAGAAAAAAAACCCTGCAAAATAGAGTTAACATACCTTGTTAGGGATCTAACATGCTAGAACCTACTCTAGGGCTTTGATACCAGTTATTGGGAACCCTGGATTACTCTGTTCCCATGCCTTAAATCTTGTAGGATGTATTTTTTTTAGGGATCTCTAGATCTAATGCAATGGAAAATAATGGCTTCAAAACCATTTTAGAATAAAGATCTAGAGGTTTGAAATTCATACCTGTGATTTGGATATTCCCAAATTAAAATCTATCTGATAGAGAACATGCCTAAAAAATTTGGAGGTCTTGTACACCTAAGATCTTTTACTCGACGAACCACGATCTTGGCACTCCAAAGTGTGGGCAATGAAAGAGAGGAAACTTTGGCTCTCTCTCTCTCTCTCTCTCTCTCTTTCTCTCTTTCTAGAGGTGGAAGCCGACTAACTGAAAGTCATTAAGAAACTCTAACCATTTAAGAGGATATTTATAGGGTTTTGCACTAAGCTTAAGTCACTTAAGTCCATTAAGGCTTACGTCATTTAATCTAGCCCAAAACATGTCCTAATTAATTAATTAACCACATAGGGCCATCTAAGTAATCAATTAGTCTAATCCAGAGACCTTATTCATCATCCCATATGCAACCTTACGTAATTACCAAAATGCCTTTATGCACAAGAATGAGCCTAAAGTCAATCTAACCCCTCATAAACCATGCCATCATGATATATGAGCTTAGAGTATGGACCATTGGGACCCATAGGAGTATTGCCTCTTTCATAATCCAATTATGAAGTTGATTCAACATTCCACTAAATAGAATCAACTACACTCCAGTGCTCTATGTAAATAACAACAAGACAAAGTTCAGGTCCCTGACCTACTATCCACTACATGTAGACTTCCTATGAATTGGTGTTTGTAGTCTAACAAGGTAGTATTGTCACCTATCAAGATTGCCTCTCAAATCCTTGCGTTACCAATCTCATTTATCATGTGATCAACTGACATACTATAACTCCAATGCGCATACGTCAAATTCCATTAAAGGAATTACTGTGGCAACATATTTCATAATCACATGTCCTTTAGATCACCCAAGGGGACACATTGTCTCAACCCATGAGATATCATGGTGCTGTTATTAAGAATATTTGTTGCCACTAGCCTATATCAATAGTGACCCAATTTAGGGATATATGACCACTTTAAGGTCTCACTCGTAGGTTAAAACCTTATATTGACTTTAGCATAGACTTAATATACTCTCAAGGTTGAGAGTCCAATACTATAGTAGCTTGGTGAATTATGACAATTTGATAGCCTTATGTCATCATTCATAGTAGGTCCTGTTCAGTGTGCATCACATACGCTAGTGCACTCACCATGGGAAACCCATCCCAACGGCCAAGACAAGTCATCCCTTTAATTAGAAGGTGGTGCACTACAGTCTCTACTAGATTGTCCAAATCCATAAACTGATTGTGGATAACTTATCTACTTGCAAGGAACTCATGATTTGTATTCTATGTGCAACTCCTAATACACCCAAGTCATGTATAATGTAAGAGATATAGGCTAAATGCTCAAATAAATGTCAATGGACAAAAAAGATAGCAAAGAATAATCAAGTCTATCTTTGTTACAACATGTCTTGCTTTTAGGGACTCAATCCCAATAATAGGAGGCTATCCAATTTAATTAAGATTTGTGAGATTTATCCATGTTTCCAAAATCAAGAAAATTTGAAAATCATTAGTTTGAAAAATGAGAGATTTAGATCAAAGGAAAGAGTCATGGATTAGTCCACAAAACATTCAATCATTCTCAAACCTCAAATAAGTATGAAATTGAGCTTAAAAGACGTATGGATGGCCAAAATATCACTCAAGCATAAAAAAATAAAAAATAAAAAATAAAAGTGTTGAATTCACAAAGAAATACCCATAAATGAGGACTTTAAGTCTGATGAGCACTTTTGCAATAAGTTAGTACTCCTTGAACTTAAGGATTTAGAATTTAAGTTTGATGAACACTCCTCCAGGTTTACTTTTGGGTACGTGTACACTCTAAGAGGTGTTTTTTGCTTCTTCTGAAGTAACAAAGGAAGTCGTTTGACTGAGGATATTCCTTATGAGAGAGGAGGTAGTTCTCATGTTTGCACCATCCATGATCCTGTTTTATGATAACAATGGGGTGGTGGCACAAACTAAATAAAATAGGAACCATTTGAGGGAAAACACATAGAAAAGAAGTATTACTTGTTTTGTTAGATAGTTTAGAGAAGTGATGTAATTATAAAGTAGATTTTTTTTTTTGTGGTACCTAGTTTGCTTTTGGGGCTAATAAGAGTTTGTTAAGATAAAACCTTTAAAAGCAAGACATGATGTCAAAAAGCTAGTTTCCATTATTCTATCCTTATTTGCATTTATTTTTATTTGAGCATTTTGACTTACTTCACTTGCATTATACATGAACTAGGGTTATTAAGAGTTGCATGAAAGATCTAAGTCATGACTTCTTTACAAGTTATTGACTTGTTCATTACCCCTTAATTGGAGGGATAACTTGATTAGTACTCAAAAAGTGCTATTTGATAGCCTGTAATTAACTCTTTTAAACACTTTTGAGTAGTAGTTATTGCCTTTTAACCCAATTAACATATTAAGGACCTTTGTAAGCACTTCTAATCAATTTGTGTTAAGTTTTAGTGTTTTGATAGCTTTTTGATCACCAAAGCAATATGAGATTGAGGAGAGTTATTTGGAATCCATGGCAAAGCAATGAAAAGCTCAGAAACATGAAGAACCAAAGCTTTGAAGTCCTTTTCCATAAGCAAATCCGGAATGCAAGGAGGGGAAGCAAAGAGAAATCTGCCATGAGGCAATTCTTGATGACAGTCATGTCAGCCACTTTTGGAGCACTTCCTGGAGTCCAATTTATGAATTCTATATGTCATTTAGAAGCTCAGGAAGTCAAAAATCCAATGCTTCAAACGGTGCGTGATTCGGAGTTGAAATGAAGGAGTTACAGCCATTGGAAGCCAATCACTCCAAGCTGAAGGAAGAATTTTACACGACTGCGAAATCACCCTTTTGCTGCGAAATGATTTCGCAGCCATTTTGCACAGTGCTGTGGAATTCCCCCTAAAGTTTCCCGATAGTTGCAACACGTTGGAAGCCGAACACCGCAAGCTGAAAGCCAACTTCGCAGCGCTGCGAAATCAGCCTTTTGCTGCGAAGTGATTTCGCAGCCCTTTTTGTGTGTTTGCGAAATCTCGCAGACCTCGTTTTCACCTGCGAATTGGTCCTTAGTACTTCCTGATATTTGTGACCGACACATTGAGATATTTTTCTTCAGATTTTTGTTGTCTAAATCCCAAAATTCTCCTTATAAGCCACCAATTATAAGATTCCTTAGCTATTAAGTTAGGAAAAATAGAGTAAATATCCATGTAATAGTTGTTATTGTAATTTTCATATAAATAGCTCTCGGGAGCCTGTTCTCGAGGGGAGGAACTTTCTGTAAAAGTTTGAAAGGAAGTAAAATACAGAGCTTTGCTCTGCCTTACCTTCTCACTTTGATTGTATTTTTCATTTACTAGTTATGCACTCTCTGAGGAAGTTTCCCCAGAGAATGAGTAACTAAACCTTTAGTTCCTTGGAGCTAAGGTTGCCGGGAAAGGTTCCAAGTGCATGAATTAGTAGCTTTGTGGTTTCAGCCATGAATGAAGAGTAAGTGTCATCCTTTAGTGATTTCTATGTTTTTAGTTAACTTAAAACGCCTTGGAGTCACCTGGGCTAACACTTGGTAAGGCAAGTGATCTCCGTCCATGGAGATGCACTAGTTTACCCCTTGCGAGCCTCTGGGAGGTGACTTGAAGATAGGATTTTCTAGAATTGCCAACACTTGGTAAGCTTTTGGACTCCAAGGAGACATCCATTAGTTATCTCTTGCGAGCTTGAGAAGGGAAGTCCAATGTTAAAGATCACCTTGAATGGTAAATGCTAAGTGACAGACATGAACCATTGCAAGTTGCATCAGTGAGAGGGAATTATAGCTAAAATCCAATTAAGGGATGCATTTATACATCCGGTTAGAGAATTGATTATATGTTAATTCTCTAATGCAAGGAAATGAACCATCTGACCGGAGCTATGTTTTTGCATGAGGAACCTCCCCTGTGAACCTAAATCTCCAAGGAATGTTTTTCTTCATAAGTAATTTCCATTACTTGCTGTGCCATTAGTTTGAATCTAAACCTTTTGCCAACCAAAGTTTGTGTTTTATTTCTTAAGCTAACCTTGAAATGAAAAAGCACCAATTCACTTTGAATTGGTATCATTTGTAATTTGAAAACCCTTCCCAGTGAACGATCCTAGAGCCACTATGCTATAGTAGCTTTTTCTTTGCTACCCTAGTATATGGTGTAATAGGTTATAAATTTTGTTGATTACTCCCTCAATCAAGGAGCACCAGCTGGACACGAATCAGCTGAGACACCAATTGGGCATGAATCATGACTCATGTTGGTTATCGGGAGGGGATTTCGTATGTATGGTTACACGTTAAATAGGACTTATAGTGAATCATGATATTGGCTATCAACGAGTCATAATTCACCAAGCTACTGTGTTGTATGGACTGTCAACCTTGCAATAATGTTAATCTAGTTCTGAGATTTTCAATGGTTTTGACCTATGAGTAAGACCCTAAAGTGGTCATTTATTCCTTATGGATTATGTTACTATTAATTAAGGCAGGTGATAATAGGTATTCATAAAATAGGCATCATGATATCTTATAGGATTGAGATAGTATGTCTCCTTGGGTGATCCTAAGGACTTATGATCATGAAATATGTGGTGCCATTGTGATTCTTTTAGTGGAATTTAACATATGCTCTTTATGAACTAGAGTATGTCATTTGATTACATAATAAGAGTGTGAAACCAAGATTTGGTTAGTCTCAGTTTTGATGATAACAAAACAAGGTTTGGAACTAATGATTATATTTCAAGTGTGATTATGCAAAAAGATTTCTAAAGTGGCAATCACAAAGACAAAATCAAGCCAAAGAGAAATCAATAAGAAGAAGAAGACCTCAAAGAGAAGTGTTTTTCAAGACCTAAGCTTCATAGGTTATTTTTGTAAGGTTGTTGGTGCACTAGATTTTTTATGCATTATATTCTTTATTTATGCACCAAAATCATCCAAAAGTAATTTTGTTTTAAATCCTTTAAAATTGGATGATTTTATGTTTTCAACTAAAACCTTGTGTCAAATATTTTCCAAACTTGTTTAAAAGGTTTTAAGTTGAAAAGGATGGTTGTTAAGCCAAAAATGGCTCAACCGGTTGAACTGGATGAGGAACCGATTGACTTGTTCAACTTTACTGGTTGAAGGGTGCAAAAAACCTTCTCTCTCTCTCTCTCTCTCTCTTTTCTAGAATGCTTGTTCAATCGGTCAAGGTTGAACCTTAATCGATCAAGGTTTGGTTGAGATCCGGTCAAGGGGCGGTTAAGGTCCAATGGTCACCTGCCAATCGGTTGACCCCCACCTCAACCGATCGAACCCCTAATGGCTAGTTTGGTCATTTTCCTCTATAAAAAGGCTCAAATCTTCATTATTTCAAGAGCTTAATCTTCCTAAACATTTCTTGAATATATATGAGCCATGGGAGAGTGTTTTTGAGTGCACTATTGTTCTAAAAATTGCATATCTTTAGTGCACTATTCAATCCTAGTTTTTCTTGTACAATTGAGTCTAAAGTTTTGTACTAGGATTTTGTGAGAAAATTTCCTATCTTCATTTGTAAATCTTCGAGAAGAAAAGTCTAAGCGTGGGATATCACTTAGGGAGTCTCAAGTGTGGGGTATCACTTGAGGGGTTGTTCAAGAGTGAGGTATTTCTTAGAGATTGTAAAGGGTGCTTAGTGCCAAAAGTTCAACAAGGTTGATTGGAACCATAACCCAATTGTATTGCTTGAAGGCTTGGGTTGAAAGCCTTGAATTAGTGGAACCTCAAGTTTGGGATTGAAGTTAGAGGAGACTGGACGTAGGCTGAGTTGTGCCGAACCACTATAAAAATCTTATGTTTGTATTCTCCCTTCCTTACTCTCTTACTTTATATGCAATTATTTTTATATTATTTTATTATATATTTGCATATAATTGTCTCTTGCATTCACATAATTTAAATTTGAAAAAAGATACCATCACCTTATTCACCTCCCATCTAGGGTGATTACCTTTGGTTGGATTAACCTAATTTTTCTAACAAAGAGGATCTAAAACTCAAGGATTACATGGCTAATCTTTAGAGGTTGATATCATTTACCTCATTAGATTATGAATACCAATTCATGTAGAGTCTACATGTAATGGATAGTAGATCACTATAAAGAGGAATTGATTAAATTATATTCAATCAATCCTTAACTTGATGTAATGACATAGGATACTGGAGTACGGATAATTCTTTTTAGTGGTTTAACTTCAAAATTGAATTCTAAGGAAGCTAATATTTTCCTATGGGTCCTATTGGTCTCTACTTGTGCTTATTATCTTTGTTGGCACAAAGGTTTGAGGGAAATTGGAGATTTAATCATATTTATGCATAAAGGCATTTTGGGAAAAGTATAAGTTTGCACAAAATTTAATGATTAATTGTTATGAGTTTTTAATTTTTTAATTTTTTTTTGGATTTGGCTAATTAATTGATTGAGGTCCAATAAGGCTAATTAATTAATTACGACCCAGTAAGCTTTATAAGTGACCTAAGCCCGAGCTGGGCTATAGTCACATAAGCTCGTAGGAGACTATATAAACCTCATTGGTTTTAAGGTTAGACTCTAATTTTTCTAATCTTTTAGATAGTTGGTTTTCCAAAGACCTAGCCTCCATTTCTCTCCCTCAAGAAGTGTGTAACCACTTTGCACAAATGTCATATATCAAAGAAAGAGCTAGGGTGGAAGATTATAAGGTTTTGAGACATTTTTTTTGAAAAAAAGGCTTTGGGTTTAAGAACATTCAAACCTCAGGTAGTATGGTTTCTAACACACCTTATGAGGCCAGAGTTTTTTTTTTGTTTTTTGTTTTAACCACTTTTGTTATGCCTAGGATCTTCGATGCATGCACTCCAAAGCCCTAAGGTATATCAAATCACCCAACATATATTTAGGTTTCTTTTCCAGTTAACATAATTAAGTTCAGTGAATTTATTTGTAGTGTGGATGAGAGTAATTGGATTATAAGACATGATTCTTGTAACAATGAAATTAACCATGTATTAATTAGTTGAACATTCAAGGCAATTTGGTAAATTTAGTAGTGCTCTTTAATTATTACATACATATATGAAAGGTATCCTAATATCATAAGAATCAAGCCTACTTTATGTAGGTCATGATCTTATTACTAGGTGGAGACCCTCACTAATTAATCTCTTTGCCTTAAACTTGGAAACTTTCCTAAGGCAAGATTAACATACCTTTTATGTTTAGCCCTTAGACTATGCAAATGGGACCACTTTATGTGATTCTACCACTTCATATCAAATTTAAGTGTATAACCAAGATCATTGATATTAATGTTACTAAGTAAAGAGTTCCATCTTTAGGATTGACAACTTCCACTATTAACACATATAGTTTAGTCCTAAAAAAAGAGAGTCCATATCCTTTAATTCTTTGGCCTAACCCATCTTAAGGTGATAAACCAAAAATCAAGATGGACTTGATCATGGAGGCTATGAGCTTGCCAATGGCCCTCTCCTACTTATTATTTTGAAAAAAAAGTTGTATTTAAAATTTGGTAACTTTCTTAAAATAAATTGCCTATCATGAAAATTTTCAAAATAATATTTACTTTCTTAAATTGGAACCTTGTGCAATAAGGAAAATACCATTTTATAAAGATATATAAAATAAGAGCAATTTCCTAAATTGAAAATTTTGATCCTTAAAGATCTAAAAAATTTAAAAGATTTTGGAAAGAATCTTTAAGGATATTTTGTAAAAGGAAAATTGATCCTCTTAATCTTTTTTTTTAAAATGTTTTTATAAATAAATATTGTTATTTGGAAAATACTTTAATGAAATGTTTATTTCCATAAGAAATACCAAATCTTACCAATTTATTTATTTAAACCATAAATTCATTTCCTAAAGCAAGCCTGCATCAATAAGGAAATAAAAAACATATGCAAAAAATAACATTTTTTTCCCATGGTCTTAGGGATCTTGTTACATAATTTGGTAAGCCCAAATTCTAGAATTTTCAAATTTTATCAAAAAAATCCATGTAGCACAAATAGGGTTAGAGAGCCAAAAAACACTAAAAAGCACCCTAAATCGGCTAAACTACTGCCACCAGGAGTGCTCGAGTGCCCTTGCCTAAGTTACCTAAACCATCTTGGAGCACTTGAGTATCTTGTTCGAGAGTTCAAGGAGTGCTTAAGTGTCATAGGCCACTTGAGTGCTAATCTTAGTGCTTAAGTGTTGTCGTTTGCAATTCTATACCTAAGAGGCTTACTTCTCCTTTTTTTGACCGCTTTTCCACTAGAAAACTTACCTTGAAGGACTAGTTTCTCTCCATGACTGTCCCTGAATGTCTTGGAATAATTGATCTCCACTCTTGGGTTACAAAGATAAATAAAAACTAGGTTTTTGCATTAAAAAAAACACCTATGCTCCTCCAAAATGGAGCTTACAACCCATCTAAGAATAAAACAAAGTTTTTTTACATTGAAACATAAAAATCTTACATTCCTTACAAAATTTACAACCTAATCTAAAAAGCAAAAATCAAGGCATTGACACATAAAAGAAATAAACATTCAACCATTCAAGGCCTAGGATAGTTTGTGCAACCATTCCTACAACTATTATCAAAGCCCTAAGTTAATATTAGACATTCTAGAACCTTTCTAGGATACGTAAAACAAAGGCAGGCACACCCTAGAAGGGTTTTAGAATGCTTAATTCTAACTTAAGGCTTTGATACCAATTGTAGGAATGGTTACATAAACCATCCCAAGCCTTGGATCTTAAGGGTGCATGCAAAATCTATCCTAAACTTTTATAGATCTACACAATGGAAGCAAATAAGCACTTTATAACTTGTACCTAGAGATTAGGAAAAATACTTGTGATATAGATGTTCACAGATCAATTCTGGTTGATGAAGGGATGTTGCAGATATTGAGATCACCATATATGATCATTTATAGGTATTTTATTTGTATCACCACTATAAATTTTCATATATGGGCCTTTGATCAGATTATCACCACCATAGATTAGTATCTATGAGTCTTGGATTATTTTTCACCACCATAGATTGACATCTATGGGCATTTGAGAGTATCACCACTATAGATTATCATTTATCGGCATTTGAGAGTTTTCACCGTCATGGATTGACATCTACAGACATTTGAGAGTTTCACCACCATATATTGATATCTATGGTCATTTAAGTTGTATCACCAACATAAATTTTCATCTATAAGCCTTTTATCATATTATCACTACCATAGATTAACATTTATGGCCCTTTTGAGTATATCACCACCATAGATTAACATCTTGTTAGGAAATGTCCCAAATTCCTAATTAGTATAGATTCATTTTTTTTCTAAAGAATATTATATAGAATATTTCTAGGTTGATATATTATTGTAATATTAGACTTCCTTATAGAATAAGGAAGGTTGTTGGAAATATCTCTATAAATATTCTAGGTCATGAGGGGAAAAAGTCATGAGATGGAGATGGACTTGTAAAGACTATACGAGGTGGATAGAGATGTGAGGAAGAACGGGAGGTACCCGGTGGAGCGAGAGGGCTCGTAGTAAGGTATGGATATAAGGAGTGGGGAAACATGGGATGTTTCGGGAACCCAATAGTTGTATCTGGTTCTGTTCTCTGTAATATTCTCTATTGTATAGTGGAATCATTCTTTCTCATTCCTGGACGTAAGCATGGTTGGCCGAACCACGTTAAAATCTCGTGTACCGTATGTGTGATTATTTTATCTTTGTGTTCTTGAACTAACACTATTGGCATCAAAGCTTTCGCCGACATAACAACTGTCATTACCTCTGCCTCTTGGCTCAAGGTTTAGGGCAGAATCAGAGCCTAGGGTTAGGTTTGAGTGGGAGTAATGGCAGAGGAAGCAGGAAAGGCGTCTGGAATAGAAAAATTTGATGGCACAGACTTTGCGTATTGGAGGATGTAAATTGAAGATTATCTCTCTGGGAGGAAATTGCATCTGCCTTTTTTGGGGACAAAACCTAAGAGTATGAAGGTTGAGGAATGGGCGCTTCTTGACAGATAGGTTCTAGGAATTATTAGGTTAACTCTGTCTAGGTCTGTTGCACACAATGTTGTAAAGGAGAAGACCACAACAGATCTAATGAAGGCTTTGTCCGATATGTATGAAAAGCCATCCGCAAACAATAAGGTGCATCTGATGAAGAAATTGTTCAATTTGAATATGATAGAGAATGAATCAGTAGCACAACATCTGAATGAATTTAATACAATCACAAATTAATTTTCGTCTATAGAAATTGATTTTGATGATGAGATTCGTGCTTTGATCGTCTTGGCTTCTTTGCCAAACAATTAGGAAGCAATGAGAATGGCAGTAAGCAATTCTATAAGAAAGGAAAAGCTCAAGTACAATGATATACGAGATTTAATTCTGGCTAAGGAGATTCACCGAAGAGATGCAGGCGAAACATTAGGATCTGGTTCTGCTCTAAACCTTGAGACAAGAGGCAGATGTAATGACAGAAATTCAAAACGGGGTAGATCAAAATCCATAAATTCTAATCGGAACAAAAGCAAATCTAGATCATGCCAACAAGTACAATGCTGGAACTGTGGGAAAACAGGTCACTTTAGAAGGCAATGCAAAAGTCCTAAGAAGAAGAATGAAGATGATTCTGCTAATGCCTTAACAGGAGAGGTACATGATGCATTACTTCTTGTAGTAGACAATCCACTTGATGATTGGGTTTTGGATTCAGGAGTTTCATTTCATACCACTCCACACCCAGAAATCATACAGAATTATGCTGCAGGTGATTTTGGTAAGGTGTATTTGGATGATGGTTCAGCCTTGGATGTTGTGAGTCTGGGAGACGTCCGGATATTGTTGCCCAATGGGTCTGTTTAGTTACTAGAGAAGGTTCGACATATTCTTGACCTGAGGAGGAATCTGATTTCTGTTGGACAACTTGATGATGAAGGACATGTAATACTATTTGTTGGTGGTACTTGGAAGGTTACAAAGGGAGCTAGGGTATTGGCTCGTGGAAAGAAGACTGGTACTCTATATATGACCTCATGTCCAAGAAACACAATTGCAGTTATTGATACAAGTACTGATACAAGCCTATGACACTACAGACTTGGTCACTTGAGTGATAAAGGGATGAAGATGCTATTGTCAAAAGGAAAACTACCAGAATTGAAGTTCATTGATTTTGACATGTGTGAAAGTTGCATCTTAGGAAAGCAAAAAAAGGTGAGCTTCTTGAAAACTAGCAGGACACCGAAGGTTGAAAAATTGGAACTAGTACACACTGATTTGTGGGGGCCTTCTCCGATTGCATTCCTTGGAGGTTCAAGGTACTACATCACTTTTATTGATGACTCAAGTAGAAAGGTATGGGTTTATTTTCTAAAAAATAAATTTGATGTATTTGAAACTTTTAAGAAGTGGAAGGCCATGGTTGAGATAGAAATAGGTTTGAAAGTAAAATGTTTGAGGTCAGATAATGGAGGAGAGTACATAGATGGAGAGTTCAGTGAGTATTGTGCTGCACAGGGAATTAGGATGGAGAAGACCATTCCTGGGACATCATAGCAGAATGGTGTGACTGAGCGCATGAACAGAACTCTCAATGAGCGTGCTAGAAGTATGAGGTTGCGTGTTGGACTACCAAAAACTTTTTGGGCTGATGCTGTTAGCACTACAGCTTACTTGATAAACCGAGGACCATCAGTTCCCATGGAGTTCAGACTTCTTGAGGAGGTTTGGAGCGGTAAAGAGGTAAAGTTTTCACATTTAAAAGTTTTTTGTTGTGTTTCTTATGTTCATATTGATTCTGATGCTCATAGTAAACTTGATGCAAAGTCTAAAATATGTTTTTTCATTGGCTATGGTGATGAGAAATTTGGCTATAGGTTTTGGGATGAACAAAACAGGAAAATCATCAGAAGTAGAAATGTGATATTTAATGAACAGGTTATGTATAAGGACATGTCAACTGTAGTGTCAAATGTTACAGAGATAGATAAAAAGAAATCTGAGTTTGTCAACTTAGATGAATTGACTGAAAGTACTGTAAAAAAATGGGGTGAAAAAGATAAGGAGAATGTAAATTCATAGGTAGATCTGAGTACACCTGTAGTTGAAGTTCACAGATTTTCTAGGAACATTAGACCTCCACAACGTTATTCACCTATTTAAAATTATCTCCTGTTGACTGATGGTAGTGAGCTAGAGTGTTATGATGAAACCTTGCAAGTTCAAGCAAGTGAGAGTTAGCCATGAAGGATGAGATGGATTCCTTGTTGGGGAATCAGACATGGGAATTGACTGAATTGCCAATAGGAAAGAAGGATTTACACAACAAGTGGGTATATAGAATAAAGAATGAGCATGATAGTAGCAAACGTTACAAGGTCAGATTAGTTGTCAAAGGGTTCCAGCAGAAGGAGGGCATTGACTACACATAGATATTTTCTCTAGTTGTGAAGATGTCAACTATCAGACTTGTACTGGGAATGGTGGCTGCAGAAAACTTACATCTTGAGCAGTTAGATGTGAAGACAACATTCCTTCATGGTGACTTGGAGGAAGACCTTTACATGATTCAGCCAGAATGGTTCATTGTTCATGGATAAGAGAATCTAGTCTGCAAACTGAGAAAAAACTTGTATGACCTTAAACAAGCTCCTAGACAGTGGTACAAGAAGTTTGACAGTTTTATGCATATAATTGGGTTCAAGAGATGTGAAGCTGATCACTGTTGCTATGTTAAGTCTTTTGACAATTCTTACATCATATTATTGTTGTATGTGGATGATATGCTTATTGCAGGGTCTAGCATTGAGAAGATTAATAATTTGAAGAAGCAATTGTCCAAACAGTTTGCAATGAAGGATTTAGGAGCTGCAAAGCAAATCCTTGGTATGAGAATCATTAAAGACAAGGCTAATGGTACATTGAAGCTTTCACAGTCAGAGTATGTGAAGAAAGTTCTCAGTAGGTTCAACATGAATGAAGTTAAGCCAATGAGCACACCCTTAGGTAGTCATTTCAAACTAAGCAAAGAACAATCACCGAAGACAGAAGAAGAAAGGGACCATATAAGCAAGGTGCCCTATGCCTCAGCTATTGGTAGCTTGATGTATGCTATGGTGTATACAAGGCCAGACATTGCACATGTAGTGGGAGTTGTGAGCAAATTTATGAGTAGGCCTGGAAAGCAGCATTGGGAGGCAGTCAAGTGGATTCTGAGGTATCTGAAGGTTCATTAGATACATGTCTTTGCTTCACAGGTGCAAGTTTGAAACTGCAGGGTTATGTAGATGCTGATTTTGCTGGTGATATTGATAGTAGAAAGAGTACTACTGGGTTTGTTTTTACTCTAGGTGGTACAACTATACCATGGACTTCAAATTTACAAAAGATTGTTACTTTGTCTACTACAGAAGCTAAGTATGTTGCAGCAACTGAACCTGGAAAGGAGATGATTTGGCTACATGGTTTATTAGATGAATTGAGTAAGAAGTAGGAGATGGGCATTCTACACAGTGACAGTCAGAGTGCAATTTTTCTTGCCAAAAATTCGGCTTTTCATTCAAAGTCGAAGCATATACAAACAAAATACCACTTTATCTGTTACCTTGTTGAAGATAAACTGGTAATATTTGAGAAGATTTGTGGATCTAAGAACGCGGTAGACATGTTGACTAAGGGTATCACTATTGAGAAGTTGAAGCTGTGCGCAGCTTCAATTGGTCTTCTAACTTGAGGACATGAGGATGAGTTGCAGGGATGAGGGATTGTTTCTTGGAGGATAGCGGTTTGATGTTGGTGATTGAACTAGTCTCCAAGTGGGAGATTTGTTGGGCTTTGTGGAGCCTAGTTTTGTTTGATCCGGTTTGACGACCCGACCTGAATAATATTGTGTGGTCTTTTAATTGGAGATTTACTGAGGCTTAGTCCATGGAGCGAAGGCTTGGGCCGATAGGCCCGTTTAGCCCATTGTGGAACCGCCTTTTGTAATTAGGGTTTTTTAGTGTGGTGTGGTTGCTGTGTTATATATAGAGAGAAAATATTGTAGCCACAAGTTGTACTCTGTATTCTTCCCTAATAATAGTGATATCCCTGTAACTCCGTGGATGTAGGAAAATTACCGAACCACGTAAATACTGTCTTGTGCGTGTGATTGTTTTTCTTTAGCGTGTGTTTTCTCTATTTTTTTTGTTTCTCATAAGTTGGGAATTCGAATTAATTCCCTTCACATCTATGGGCCTTTGATTTATATCATCACCATAAATTTTAATCTATGAGCATTTTGAGAACTTTCACCACCATAGATACCACATATTGACCCAATTTCTCTCCTTCTAGACACCATCATCACTTCCTACAAATTGTTACCTTCAGATAACAACTTCCACATCATTCAGCTGGATTGTTTTCTTTTCTTTACTGGTTCAAAATTAAAATTTTATATAATACCAGCTGAACTTTCATATATAAGTACAAAAAGCACACTAATATATAAAAAGAACATGGTCTATGGTGTTGGAAGAAAGAAAATTTTAAACCAAAATAAAAAAAAGAACTGCCACCAAAACCACAGAAAGAAAGAAAGAAAGAGAAGAGAAGATTGAAGGAAACAGTACGAAGCATAGACGTGGAGGCATCTTGAATTTGGTTGTTTATGTGTGTGGCGAACGTTGGGAAAATGAGCCAAAATAACTATGCGTTTTGTTGAGATACAGTCGTAATCAGCGCGCTATAGACAGATTCGGAGCGGTGCGCTTTGGGAAGGAGTGAGTTGCTTTTATGGAGGAAGACCGACACTCGTGTTCTTCGTCCCTCTCTTACACAGTCTTCCTTATTACCCCAATCCTCCGTCTGGGTGCCCAGAGAACTCCTCATAATTCAGAAAATCAACCAAACGGTGAGCCCAAACGACTCGAGGAATGCTTGCTGGGCATAATTGTGTGTTAGTCTTCAATTTACCAATGCATGTTAATTTCATTGAATTTTGGACAATGTATTTGTGTAATTTCATAGTTTGTTTGAACTGGCTGAATATTCGTCATAATTTGGTGAGATTTTACATAAATTTGGAACGGTGATGCTTGTTTTCGGTTTTGCTACTCCAATCTGCTTGACCCCCTGAATGTAAATGCCATTGGATGGGACTCGGATATATATAGGAGAGGCAAATGGGGAGATGCATATATCATTTTTATTTGGAATTTAAGGCCATTTTTTTTTAATAAAAAAGTTTAAAATCCTTCAGTCACTCGGTGGGCAAATGACTAGGAACCAGGTTTGAAATTTTGGCTATACTGAAGATCTTCAGATGGTAAGGAACGTTTGAAATGAGGGGGTGATGTTGATTGCTACTTAATTAATTAGCAAAGAAAGTTGGTCATGAAGATTGAGATCAATAGCTGCATCAATTAGCACTAATATTGTCTAATATTGTTTATATAATTGTAGGCACAGTCGAGAGGTCGATCTGAAAAGGTTTGATTTTGTTTACAGTAATGGCAGATTGGTCCAAAATGCCAGATGATCCATTGAAGCTCATTGCAGAAAAGCTGCACTCGGTTGAGGATTATGTAAGGTTTGGGGGAGTGTGCAAGTCATGGTATTCCATATTTGAAGACAAGGAATGTTGTTGTCCAAGTTCAAAGAGTCCATGGCTGATGCTGGCAGAGAAGGAAAATAGTGAGATGCGTGGTTTCTACAGTCCTTTGAGCGGCAAGGTTTATGAAATTCGGCTACCAGAGGTGGTGGGAAAGTGGTGCTGGGGCTCTCCTTATGGCTGGTTGGTTACTATTGGTACTGATTTGGACATGTGTTTGCTAAACCCCCTGACAAGAGTCCAGATTCTACTTCCATCACTGCGTGCATGCCCAAATCTGAATACACTTATCGACTCCTCCACCCAGGGATCCCGATCCAAAGACATTTTCATATACAAAGCTGTATTGTCCTCAGCTCCATCTTCCCCAGATTGTGCAGTTATGATCATCTACTCAGATTATGGGAGATTGGCATTTACAAAGCCAGGCCACCAAACTTGGACTCTATTGGAATCTGAATCTGGGCCAGTTGATGACATAATCTACTTCAATGGTAGCTTCCTGGCTGTTAATTTGTCATGGGAAGTATGGATTTGTGATATTAGTGGCTCACAATTGAAGACAATACGTTTTGCAGCAGCACCAGCACTGCAGGACGTAGATGAGATAGAGTACGAAGCCAAATATCTTGTGGAGTCAGGAGGGGAAATTTATATGGTCACAAGAAATCTTTATGACACTGCACGTAGGGATATCCCATATATGAGAACATGGACATTTTCCGTGCTCAAATTGGATATGTGCAAGAAAAGGTGGGAGGAAGTGGAGAATTTGGACCATTGCTCTTTCTTCTTGGGTAATAATCATTCCTTTTCAACTTGGGCTTCTGATTACCCAGAATTTAGGAAGAATTCCATATACTTCACTGATGACTATTGTGGGTTTCTCAACATCCCACGTAATTTTGATATGGGTATCTACAATTTTCAGAATACACAGATAGAGCATTATCCTGTTGGACACGATGCACTTTCTATGTTTTCTGCACCACTTTGGATCAGGCCAAGCTTCTGCTGAACTCAGCATTTTTTTTTTCTTTCTTCAAATGTTTGTACTACTTGTACTTCCTTGAATAAATAAAAGTATTTGCATTTAGCCCATATGAAGAAGAATCCTCAATTTTTACCCTCCATTCACCACTATGTCTGGAACCAATTTTATAGCTTGACAGAGTTGAGTTTGTGAAAACATACTGTAATGCATGAAAAATAAAACCTTCAGTCAAACTTGATGAAGAATGAAGAATGTAATGTTAAAACCAAATATCAGCATGGAGTTAGCTAGTATTTGATTTTCCTTAGCCATGTAACCGTGCTTTTCACATGTACCACAGGGCAACATGATAGACTATGTGCACGTTGCCTGCACGACCAAACATGCCAAGATTCTTAGTTGACACTCCCTTATTTAATTTCCTGACTGCTGCTGATGGGACGCTGCATGCATGGCTGTGAAGATGATCATGTGCACAACTTCCTTACAAGCTAACTTATGATAAAGAACACTATATAATACTATGAAGATGACCAAAAGGAATTTAAAATAATATATGATACAATTTATGAGGATCAACTTCTAGGTTTATATATATATATATATATATATATATATATATATATATATATATATATATATATATTATAATTAATATCATCTTGATTATAGTTAATTTTGAACATGTTTCTTGCTTTTCAATATTTAGTACTGAAAACTTAAATTGGGGGTTAAGTCAGACAACCCAGTGGTGTTTACAGCCTTGAAACCAAGTTCATCAACTTCTTATGCAATTTTGCTACCCTGATCAGTCTAATGCAGATATTAATTACTACCTTCTATGCTTTTCCAATTTGAGCAATTTTGAAGATGACAAATTTGGAGAGAGATACATCTGCAAATAAGATAAGATGCATGGGATGATCAGTTAATAGCTAATTAAAAATAGGGAAACAAAAATCTATAATGGTGTGATGTCCCACAAGCCGTAAGGGTATTTCTGGGTTCAAAGTGGATAATATTTACATAATTGGGAGTGAGTCGTTACAAATGGTGAAATAAAGTCATCCCTTAATAAGGCAACAATACGTTGCTAGCAAAATCCACTTATCCTTATATAAATTTTCTGATTATTGGAATAGTTTTACATATACTTAATGGGTTTACCTAGAAATAGACCAAGCAAACAACTCTAATTTTTTAAGCTTGGACATTGAACACATCCATGTTTAAGGGATGAAGAATTGTTATCACTTCCTTCTAGCTTCTTTAGGATTAGACAGAAGGAAGTTTGGCTTAAAAACTATTTGGTCAAACCATAACTTGTGGACAGCACGAAGCATGCACCATGAATGTTGAGGTTTACTTTATCTTTGAGGTATTTATACATCATTCAAAATAAGGGTTTTAATCACATCGTTTAGATTAAAACATACTTGTATTTTAATTGCTCAAACTAATTGAACTTGTTCTTTTCGGTGATTTTATTTTTGAACTGGGATTGGGAGCAATTGGCTTCTAATTTCATTGCGCTTGGTGTGATAGATTCTAGGACAAACTAATAGGACAACACACTCGACTTCAACATTTTATATGAGAAACAAGCACTATGATTGGTAATAATTTCTTCATTTTCCCCTTCTACTGAACTGTTTATTCTATGCAATGGTTGGACCATCAGTAATTTCATTTTGTTTCACATGCATGTTTACTATTCATTGTGTGAGCAATCATGAGTTCTCCCCTATCATGATTACCTCACTCCTTTCTCAAACAACGAGAGAAGACAATTTGTCTACTTCTTGTCACCTTCTAGTTTAAAACAAATTGTGGGTACAATTTCCTTAATTTTAATGCCACTAAAAGTTGAAATTTGTGCTTTTCCATACAAGTTACGGATCTTCTCTTCGAAATTTGATGAAAAGAATTGCCGAATTTCTTTTTTTTTTTTTTAATGAAATCATTTGGGCTATTAGAAAATCACCTTCCAACGTTTGAGCACTCTCATGAAATAATCTGGATATATAAAAATATATAATTTTTAGATGATTTATAATTATTTTCTCTATGTGGTTTTTGAATAGAAAGGAGTGTTGGATTCATCATCACTATTGGCTTGCACCTTAAGGCTATGTTTAGTTCCCGAAATATTTAAGAGAAAACAGAGAAAAAAAAGTAAAAAGAAAGAAAAAGTAAAAAAAAAAAGGTTTAAATTTAATAAATTATTTTTATATTTTTAAAAATTCATTTTACTTATTATTTTTTATTATAACAAGATTAAATGATTTTAAAATATATAAATTTTAATTTAATTTAATTTAATTTTTTTTTATATTTTTAATAGTGAAATCAAATATAAGATAATTATTTTTCTTTAACATTTTTTTCTTTAGTATTCTCTAAAAACCAAATGTAGTTTAAATAATTACATATGATTGGATGTTTTTAAAGCATTATCCATCGGAAAGCTGAATTGATCATTCAAATATATTAGATTGAATTGGCCAAAATATTGGGGTATTATATGTTTGCATTTTTAAAATTTGAAGGATTTTTCTTTGACCCATACAACTACAACGTTCACAAACCAGGAGCAGGAGGAATATTCTCAAATTTATTGAGTGAACATTTTGAAGAATGTTGAACATAAAAGCAGAAAAATAGTTAGTTTTAATTCAATCAGTGTGTTTATCGACGTGCTATCATATGCTGATCATGTAGTTTGAAATCAGTTGATTAAATTATATATATATGGAGAGGGGAGGGGCCACCTAACATGTGAACATGTTCCTCCAGTGAGTGCATGAATGATTTGGGGGGCCACTTTATGTGCAGCCTTTGGATGTTACTATTCCTAATATTACATTAATGCACATATATTTTATGTAAAAGGACTGCAAAAAAGGAGGAAAAAAATGAAAGCCTCCCATGCTCGTCTCTGGTTATGGAGGCGCTTGCTTTTGCCTTGTTCCAGACATCAGCTTTTAGAGCATTAATGAAGACCAACCATCCACATTTCCTATTCTACTTACAGTCAGTCCAGGGTCACATTTAATTTATACAACTTAATTTGTTAGATTGATAGGGGTTCTGAGAACTTTGTTGGATGTTCAGAGTCATACCTTCCCCAAATAGCAGCAGAAGGCATTATTTTGAAGGTAAAGTATGTTCTTTACTTGTTGCACTTCGAATTGAAGGCTGGTACTTTAGCTAACTCTAATTAAACACTAACTTATATATATATATATTGGAAAACAAAAGCATACTACACTTGGTTTAGTTGAGAAGCAGGATGCATACCTTCAGCTTCTTCTTGTTTCATTGAATTGCACAAATGCAGGAGTTCCTAACTCCCTCAAGTTCCCCATCTTCCAACACACTAGATAAAATTGAAGGGAAAAAAAAAATAGTGAATATTTATTTGGGTTTGAAAGCCAAAAGACTGGGTCTTGTGTTGTCAATATCCAAAAGGGCACACAAACATTCCCCACATCACAATTGTGTGGGTAGTTTGATGAAACTGTTGGGGTACGTCTTAATCATTCAATGGAAACAAAACCATGAATGATGGTGGGGAAGTAAGTTGGGGACAAATTTGATTTACCTGGGTTCGAATTCTTGGACATGAGCAATATCTTGACCCTGAGAATCAGGCCAAGTAACTTTCCTCTTTGCTGTCCTCAGCTGATTCTCCCCCAGTACTAATGTAGTTTTCTTGAGATTGCTCTTGAGAGGCCCATCAGACCCACAGCTCCCAGTACTGTCGCCTTGACCTTGTAATTCATGATTATCAACTTCTCCTCCTGCCCCTGATTGCTTCTTCTTCTTGTTGTCCTGGATGGGGTTGCCAGAATTCCTTGATGGTGCATAGCAAGAGCACACCAAAGCAGTGCACCTGCTTTGCGCCGACGCCGCCAGGAGTACAGACAACAAGGTGGGACTTGGGAACAACCTCTCTCTGCCCTCTTAGCCAGCTCCAGGGCCTATGTGGGCTTTTTCATCAATTGGCATCAGATCAAAAGCACATGATCTAATGGCAAACACAGAAATAAGAGTGTGGGATGATAGGGGTGTTGTTTGAGAGGTGGGGTTGGGGGAAAAGATGGATGGGGAGTGTATAAGGAGGTACAAACAATCATGCCCATGCCTCCCCCCACTAACACTTGTTTTTCTTTTGCTTTTGCCTCATCACTCATAAAGGAGAGAGTGGCCTCTTATCTTTTTTGACTGTTTATGGTTTTGTATTCATTGTTTCTTACTGTTAGCGGGAGGCTTTTCTTTCTCATGCTGCATTGCTGTTTTTCTTTTCATGTTGCCCACTGTAACAAGTGGGAGGATGGTCAAGAGTGAGGACACAGCTTTGGGGGTAAGAGCTGCAAAGGGGAGTATCGATGCAATTCTCTTTTCTTCTTTTGTGGAATGAATTCAAAGATTGGAATATCTTTTTCAGCGTAAGAGGTTGGTGAGGCTTTTGGTTCCACTCCATGTAGCAAGGAAAAATAAATTTAAAACGGATTTTTCATTTTCATTTCTTGTCTCATTATTCTAAAAAATTAATAAAAAAATGACAACAAATGTTCAAACACAAGTTAATTTGCAAGGTGGGACTAGGGATTCATTTTCAAATAGAATCTCCATTTTGATTTTTTGGTTGTTGTTTGTTTTCTAAGCAATCTCCACTAGGAAGACTGTTACACATCATTAGATGAGATGTATTATTTTTTCTTTTATTTTTAGCATTTTCTTTTATTACCGACCAAACCAGTGGAAGTGTTGGTCATGAAAAATGATGGTACAGAAACCGCTTCTTTGATGGAGGCTACATCCAAGAGCATACGGGAAATTTGGACAAAAATATAGTTTTTTTTTTTTTTAATTTTTTTTAAAAATATGTTAGTTTCAAAAACATTTTCAAATTTGTAATATATATATATTTTTAAAATGGCCTTCGGAATATATAACTTTAAATAACAACTTTTAGAATCTATTTGATAACGATTCTAAAAGTGTTTTTAATTTTTTTAATACGTAATTTTTTTTTTATCATTTAAGTGTAAAATCATTGTCAAGCATACTAATTTTTCTTAAAATCATTGTCAAACACACGCTTAATTAGATTTTTTATTGTTGTAAATTTAAAATTGTTATATTTTTAAAAAATATTTTTTAAATTATATATATATTTTTCAAAATCCTCGGACCCATTCACCACCGATACATATTAATAATGAAATAATTATTACATAAAGAATGCATCCACTTGTTTATTTAAAACTAAGAATGCAACTTTTATTGCCCTAATAATTTTGACACTTCTAATAAAATTGTTGAAATGCTATTTCCAAAGGTTATACTTGTACTTCCATCTTGATTTTCATATAAACTACTAGATGTTAGATATTTTATTATTGGTTTATTTATTTGAGGTAATTACCACTCTCGTCCTAACAAATAATCTATATTTATGGGTTTTGCTTTTATCATATTTACAGCCTTACTTCCAAAGGTTTTTACTACATCATCAAATTCCATCACACATTTTACACTTAAAGCATTAGTGGTTTTTCTTATAAATCCTATACCTATACTAAGGTTCTTACTTCCTAATTCCATATCATAGCCTAGTATTTACAGTTATTTTTATTTTTTCTATGAATTCCTTAAGATCTATACAAAATTGAGGTATACAAGCAATGACTGCGTAATTTTGGTTCATATTTACTTCTGTGCTAGCTAAAAGAGTTTGTCCTATTGTATTGTTTCTAGCATCTAAAAGGTTAATATTTATAAGTGCTCTAATTTCTTTACGACGAAGTCCTATTATTCCTATTAAAATTATTCCTAAATGCATATATTTATCGGTTTTATTTTTTAATAGTTTATGTTTTGTTTCTAGAGATACTAAGTCTAAATATACAATATTTCCTATTGAACTTATAGTATGTTGGTTTAAAAATCTAGTTATTTTAGAATTTTGAACTAATTATTTTTTGTAAGGTGTTACTTCCTTTATTGCCTTCTTTAATTTTTCTTCAATAAATTCTTTTACATTATCTTTGGGGTTTGTAGCTTCTACTATTTTCATGGTTTTATACCTAAACTTTTTGGTTCAAAAGGATTTATTTTTCGTTATGTTCTAATTACTGGTTTTTCTCCTAAACTAAAGTTTTCAAATTGTTTTAAAAGGTTATTTAATTTTTGTTCCTCTGATGATCTTGTATTTCTTTGTTCTAAAAGGTTATCTACTTTTTGGTTAACCTTTTTTAATGTTTCTTTTAAATTTTGTTGTTCTAATTTTATTTGTTCTATTTCTTTTCTAACAAATTTTTCTTCTCTAACTAATTGTTCTTTAATATAATCTAGGTTATTTCTTAGCAAGTTATGGTTCTTAAAGTCTTCTAGCTTATTTTCTAATTCCTAGGACTGTGTTTATTTTTTCTACGAATTTTATTTGTCTTCTCTAGATTTCTTTTAAACAATTTATATTATTTTGGTTTTCTTCTTGAATTTGTTTCTTATGCTCTTGTAATACTACGTTTGTTATTTTTAATTGTGTTTCTACTAGAAATTTTAACTGTTTTACCTCTTGGATTTGTAGATGAGGGTTCATTAGTTTAATGTTTTCTAATTAGATGAACTAGCATATAAATTATCAATATAATATTTTATAATTTCTCTTTTAATTAAGGTTTCTGCAGCAAAAAGTTCGTCAAAGGCTTCTTGTATAGCTATTTCGTATTCATTCAAATATTTAAGAGAGGTTAGGTTTTTGATATCTGTGGTTAAATCTTTTACAATAATTCTTAAATTATGCAATTTATCATAAAGTTCTCTAAATTCTTTTTGTTGAGCATATAATCTATTATTAAGTTCATTTACATGATCGTAATCTAAATTATATATACTAGGAGGATAAGGAATAAAAGTCATCAATGCATATCAAATAAGTAAACTAAATAGACAGATCAAAGAAATATAATCAGACTTTTAATGGGGTAAGATAAAGTTCAGTACTTTGAAAATTAATTTGAATCAATAGTCTCTTCTCCTAGTTAATATACTAACAATATATACAATACCAACTTTTCCCGTCCACTATTATCTGTCAAGGCAATTGGCAGAAACTTTGAATAAAATCATAGTTTTAAACCAAAACCAGTGTGAACGTATTTATTATACTGATTATTTTAAAATAAAAAATTTCAAACGTATTTATTATACTTATTATTTTAAAATAAAACTTTCAAATATAGTGTGAAACCATTTATTAAATATTATCATAATATTTATTTAACTTAAAACTTTCAGTTTATAGTATGAAAGCATTTATAACATAAAAGTTAAGCTTTTAAAGATTGACTATTTCAAAAGTTTAAAGAATAAATTCAAGATTTTAAAACATCACTTCATGTCAAGGTAATACCCCTTTTCCGACCAAACAAAGTCTCCCTAACACGCCAATTTTTCGACAAAAAGGGGTTATAGGTCAAAGGTTAAGACTAAAGACTCTAGTTTTAAAACTTGATTTTACAAAAAAAAAAAAAACTTTCTAAATAACCCATTTTATTTTATTTTATTTATTTACTTATTTTATCTTGACGGGAACATTATATATATAAAGGATCCATGTATATTGCAGATATTAACTAGTAAAAGAAGACTGAAATATGAATCAAATAATTTTCATTTCCCTGCTTTATTTTTTTACCCCTTTTACCCCCTAAGAGTAAGAAAAAAGACACAAAATAAAATAAATTCGAAATAGAATGAGAACAAAAATTTAATAGAAATTTCTTACTTTCTTATTGCTGATCGTAGAAATTTACAAGGTTGAAGATACAACTGAAACTCTGATCGCTTACTTCACTCTCTCTTTTTCACACTATTTTTTCCACACACTTCTCTTTTTCTCTCTATAACTTATTTATAGGCAGAACATTTACAAACAACAAGTGAAATTTAATTTAAGTGGTTGGGGCAGTTGACATGTGGCAAGACAAATATTTACAAGGTGTTCAGAGGTTTGTTTAACAATAAATACAAAATAAATACAACGATGGTAAAGTCTTATGAGATTTGACTTTTGTTTCTACTTTTACCATCCATTTGGTCACTTCCTCCTTGTCTTTTTCTTCTCATTTCTATCACATGTAGAATACGTGGCTTGTGCATGGCTTTACTTATTTTGAACTTCTACTGCTGCATTAAATTCTTATAGTTGAAGACACATTTATTGCTTCAATGTCGTCATTGCTGACATCAACCTTCCATTGCATTTTGCAAATTATAATAACTTTCATCATCTAGGTTTTCCCAAAATGATGTGTCATCACTGAGGTAAGAAGATGGTTCTGGTATTTCTACATTGAGTTCGGTTATAAAATCTTGTTCTTTAGGAGTAATAAGAGGTTTTGGAATAATAATGTGTTCTAAAGGTTTGTTTCTCCATATGAACATGGTTTTTGTTTCTCCAATGAGATGAAATAATTTGTTCCGGGTTGGTCTAAGATCATAAATTTGAAGGGCTCTAAAACAAGTAAAAAAATTATGGAAATTCATTTAGACAGGTCATTTCCTATTATGGTTTTTGTTGAGGAATCAACGATTCTTTATTATGTTTTATATATACATGGTGATAGGTTGGCACTACTGATCCATCAGTTTGAAATAAAGGTGGAATGGTTTCAAAAGAAATGATTATCTGTTTTTTGTTTTGAAAAGATAAGTTAAAATATCTTTTAATTTTTATGGGAAATTTTCAGGGATTTGAGATACATGGTTCATAAAAACCATTTTTTAAAATTCCTTGATCCATGAACCGGGGTACTAAATAAAAAATTTCTTTATTTATAATAGACATATTTACATAAGTTAAATATATAACAAAGAAAAATTCAGGGTCATGATATGCCATATATCCTATTTTTATCCCGACATTTTTGTTTCTAAAATGTTTATACAAAATTTCTTGATTTTTAAACACTTTGTTATATTGGGCTTGTAGAAAGAAGGTTTCGACTAAAGAGTAGTTATAAGCTCCAATTTGGTTTTTAATAACAAGTTTTTCATATTGTTCAGACAGAAGAACTCATTTCCTAATTAAGCTAAGCATTTCAAGTTGGCTGTTTAAACAATTGGTTTGACTAGTGACACTATATTGGTTTTCAAATCCTTTATTAGTCTTTCTTGATTTTCTTGGATTTTAAGGTTTTGAAATTTTTGGGTTTCTAAAGCAATCGGTTGGTTTTGAAGGTTTTGCAAATGTTGGGCTAAAGCTAACACGGTTTTTCCATAAGCATATTATAAATTTTGGTTTAAAAAACTCTGTGGTCTTAGAGACAGAAAATTATCTATAATAACCTTATGCTCTTCAAAAAGGTTTTGAGAAAATAGAGAGTTAAATCTCAAATTTGGAAAGGTTTTAGCTTTAGTAGGTTTTCTTTGAGCCATGTTTCTGTAACATAAAATCAATCATTAGCATTATCAACATTATTAATTATTTGTCTACTTAACCAATCTACTAATATATTATCTTTTCCTTTAATAAGCTGTACATTAAGCTAAAAGGACCTCAATGGAAAACTAAAACAGAACCGTCTAGTTCTTACAACCAATATATGAATATGGAACAAAATTAGATATAGATAGTACACAAGATCTTAGGAAAACCATAGAAAATTGGGAACAATCCTTAAATTCAGTCGGTGTAGTAGTATCCTTTGAAAACCAATAAGAAATTTATGAATTTTGTAAAAACACCCTTAGAGGTACCTTACTACAATTCTTTAAAAACATGGAACAAGAAAACAGTAGTTATTTTCAAGAAGTTAGAAACAATTTTAGCATATTTTTATTTATAAATTTAATAAAACTATATTTTTTAGGAACAACTCAAGAAGATGTAAAAGAACCCACAACATACCTTCATAAGTTAGAACAATTGAAATTATATAACATTTCGTATATAAAAGAATATAAACAAAAATTTAGAAAATATGAAATCCTTGCTAGAGTAGATAGAACCTCTGAATATTTAAATAAATATATATTAAAATACAAGGACCTGTAGGACTTAGACTATTGAATGAATTTTCAACCTCCGAATATAAAAACTCTCCTTACATAGGTGCTAAAATAGAACTTGTAAAAAATTGGTTAGAAAGAGAATGTGTAAGTATAAGAGAAAGAAACCAAATAAAGAAACAAGATATAAATCAACAACTTTGTAGAAAATTACATATAGGAGAAAACCTAGACATAGGATGTAGAGAATATAAGTTCAGAAAACCCAAGAACTATAATAAATTTTTAAGAAGAAAATCAAAAACCTTTTATAGAAAACGACCATATCAAACAAGAAATAAAAAACCTAGAAAGTTTTGGATAAAAAGAAAAAGAAATACAGAAAGAAAAAGTCAGTGTAAATGTTATTTGTGTGGTCAGGAAGGCCATATAAGATTGGAATGTCCCAAACTTAGAAAACCATCAGATGAACGAAGTAGAAAACCCAAGTAAAAATAAACCTAATAAACGAGTATTAGGTAGATAGTGAAGAAGAAGAACTCATTAGTGAATTAGATTTTGAAAGTGAAAATTCAAGTGTATATAGTATAGATGATAGTGAAACTGAAAAAGAAAAAAATTTGTGTGATTTGAAAAAGAGGAAAACCAACCTAAGAAAACCCCTTTAAATTTAGAAAACCTTGTACACCCTTTAGAAAGTAAAATAAAACCTTATAATATGTGGAAAGACTTACATATAATAATTAAAGGAAAAATCTCAGAAGAAGAGGAAGACGGTTCAAACCCTAAAGAAATAAAAGAACCAATAAGTCCTGAAAAAAAAAAAAAACTTTATAAACAATAGAACAGGTAAATATGGCAAATAAAGTTAAATCTATCATTTTTCCAACAACAATTAAATTAGAAACCATAGAATTAAAGGTAGACGCAATGTTAGATACCAGAGCCAGTAAAAACCTTTTATTTGAAACCTTAGTACCTTAAGAAGATCAACAAACATTAGTTCAACCAATAAAATTAGTCCAATATAATCAATAAAAAACTGAAATTTTTTGAAAACCCAAATAGAATTTTTAGGATTAGAATTAGAGGATGGATAAATAAAACTATCAGATTCACACTATAAACTGAAAGTTTTAAGTTAAATAAATATTATAATAATATGTAATAAATGGTTTCACACTGTATTTGAAAGTTTTTATTTTAAAATAATAAGTATAATAAATGCATTCACATTGGTTAGTAACATTGATGTATGTTGAAATTACCACTAAGATAAGAAAAATGTACCGCACTTAGTTTAGGGTAAGATATATTGGAGGGTACTCCTTCATTATGAAAGTAACATTAATGCGTGATGAAAGTAACACTAAGGTAGGAAAATATATTTTATAAGGTGAGAAAATTAATATAAATTATGAAATACAATATTTTTATGAAAAACATATTTTATTTTTTATTTTATATAAATAAAAAATTCAAGCAAAAGGTTAGAACTATGGTTAAAATTTTTGTTAGGACATTAAGTCTTGTTTATATGTTGGCAATTTTATTCCTTCTAATGTTTGGCCGTATAAGTTTTTTTAGATAATGATTTGCTCTTCATTAAAGATCAAGAACTACTATTCATCCAATCGAGAAGTCATAGGTACGTCTAAAAAGGTTTGACTTTTGGCAAGTTAGACTCTTATAAGGTATAAAGAGGATTGGTAATTGTTTTAAACTTAAAATTAAATTTTATAAAGTTTTTGGAAAAACAAGGGATGTTCAAGTAAGGAGTAATGCTCAAGCACTGGATCACTTAAGCGTCCCACACCGCTCGAGCGCCCGAAGCGCTCAAGCCACCTAAGTAGGCTCGAACAGTCATGAATTTCTAGCTGAGATTTTTTCACACAAATTTGATTTAGAATTCTTCAAAAACCAAAACTTTTCAAGCTTTTTGCCTATATATACCTCATTATAACCCCTTAAAGGTTAGAGATTTGAAGATATTGGAAAGAGATCATTAAAAAAAAACTCTCTTACAGAGAAAGCCTAATGTGTCATACCATTCTTGATCTCTCATTCAAGGATTTGATATTTAAATATTGGGTTAAAGAACTTCATCCTTTCAACGAGACTAAATGTATTCATAGGAGAAATCGAAGATTGCTACATCATGAACATGGATCAAGTTGTAGGTATTATAGAGTAAGTCTTTAGATAAAGTAGTTAGGTAAGTCTATGTAACTTAATCTAAATTCACTATATGAAATCAAGTTACATAGATTTACTTGGTCATTTTACCCTAAATACTTACTCTATAATATCTATAACTTGATTCATGTCTGCAACGTAGCAACCCTCAATTGCTCCAATGGATCACTTTAGCCTCATCAAAGGGATGAAGGTCTTCAAAACAATATTCAAAGATTCAATCCTTGAATGAGAGATCAGGAATGGTGTGACACTTTAAGCTTTCTCTTTAGGAGACCTTCTCTAAAGAATGAAAGGTCTCTAAATGATCTCAATGTGATATCATTGATCTCTTACCTTCAAGGGGTTAATAGAGAGGTATTTATATGCAAAAGCCCAAAAAGTTTTGGTTTTGGAAGAGTTCTAAACCATATTTACATAAAAAAATCTTGGTAGAATCTTCATGACCGCTCGAGCCAACTTACTTGCTGCTTGAGCACCTTGGGTGCTTGAGTGTTATGGCTCGCTTGAGCAGTCTTGAGCCCTTGAGCACTTTAGGCCACTTGAGTAGTCTTGCCCTATTTAAAATCATTTTAAGTTCAAAACAAAACCAATCCTCTTAATACCTCAAAAAAGCCTAATTTACCACAATCCAAACCTCTTTAAACATACTTGTGACTTCCCTATTGGACAAATAACAATCCTTGATCTTTAATGGAGAGCAAGTCACTACCTAAAAAGACTTCTATGACCAAACATTACAAATAACAAAATTGCCAACATATAGACAAGACTTAATGTCGTAACAGTTATATATTTGTTATCTATTATTGTATATTTATTTCCTTTCCGTAAATATTTTCTTTCATACATTGACTTGTTATATTGTAAGGTTAAGATATTTTGGTTTTAATATTTTATTAAACTGATTTATGTTGATAGATTCTTTCTTCTCTTTTATTATTTCATTTAGTTTATTTATATTCTTTTGCATTTCTTTTGCACAATTTATTTTCATTGTATTTTATTTTACTTTTAGTTATCAAATTTGTAAAATTTGAAGTTATTTCTTTTAAGGAAAATAAGATTGTAGAGTTTTTGTATAAATTGTAAATCTTTTTTTTTTAAATAAATAAAAAGTTGCAATAGCTATAAAATAACTTGTCTAAATAAGAATTGTAAAATCATTTTTTGAAATAAAAACTGTAAAATCATATTCCAAATATAAATTGTAAAAACTACTTTTTGAAATAAAAATGTAAAAATCATATTAAATTAAATGGTAGATTTTTTATTTTTGTTTTTATTTTAACATAAAACTATATAGCTTTTTTTTTGTTTTTAAATGAAATTTGAAAACTTCTCTTTAAGCTACAAAATTATCTTTTAATAAAAATATAGAATCCTTTTTAAAATAATAATGATAATAATAACCTTGAAAATCTTTTTTTTTTTAAATAAAATTGAGAAGTCCTTTTTCAAAAATAAAATTGAAAAATCTCCTTTAACAAAATAAGGATAAAATCTTTTCTAATGTTTATTTTAAATAAATTTGAAACCCCTTTTTAACAATAAATTTGAATTTATTTATTTATTTATTTTTTTTATTGTTGAGATAATTTACAAAGTTTTAATATAAAATTGAAAAACCTTTCCTTAAACCAAACAAGAATATTTTTTTTTATAAAATTGAATAAAGGAAAAAAAATCATTTTTGACAAAAATAAAAAAAATAAAAAAAATAGTTTTGGTAAATAAAAGAAAGGATTGAAGTATCTTTTATAAAAAAAATTTCCCTCTTAAAAGTCATTTTTACTAATAGAATTGAGTTGGAGCATTCTTTTGTAATTAAAATTGTAAAATTCTTGATTTAAATAAAAATAATAAAAATCAATTCCTTTGTAAATAAAATAAAATAAAATTAGAACATTATTTTGTAAATAAATTTGTAAATTTTTTTTAATAATTTGTAAAAATCCTTTAAAAAAAAATAAAATTTGAGTTGAAATATTTTCTTAAAAATAAAATTCTAAAAATTCATTCTTTTATCAATTCTTTTAAATTAAAATCAATTTGAACTCTTTTTTTTTTATAGTGAATTTGAGTTCAATAATCTTCCTTAACAAAAACAAGAAAAGTCATTTTGGAAATAAATTCGAATTTAAATAAAAATAAAATCTTTTGTAAATAAATTGAAACTTCGTGAATAAAACAAATTGAAATCAATAATTTTTTTTTTTAAATATAAATAGATTCCTTCAAAATTTTAATGTTAAAAAAAAAAAAAGCAAGCTTGTCATTAGGTAGGAATGCAAATGAAAAAAGGGGGACAACAAGGATGCATAAATTTTTTTAAATTTTAAATACCAACTATTAGAGAAAATTAAGATTGGATTGAAATTATTGAATTTTTAAATTTAGAAAAGAATTCAAAATTACTATTTGGTTATCTTGAAAATTATGAAAATATCAAAACTAATAAAAAAAGTTGTAAAAATAGTGAATTACATTATTATAAATATGATGGGTGGCATTGATATACTTTTTCATCAAATGAGAGTAAAATAAGAAGTTATTGAAAATTATAAGGTCATTCATCAATTTTTTGATATTACACTAACATTCTTGATCAAAGTTTGTTAGTGGTGCAACTTGGATGGGTTTGTGTTGACTTGTCCTAGCAAGTGCCATCCACACAAGATAGTGTCTCCTCTTTAGTTTAAAGACTGGGATGAAGATGCTATCCTACAAAAGAAAATTAACTTGTAACCCGATATGTTGTGTTAGAGCAACACAAGGAAGCATATTAAATGAACTATATATTCATTATCCTTCCAATATACAAAGTTTGAGTACATAAAAGCTGTCCTTAAGAGACTAAAAACTTGTACATACCTAAGGAAATGGCTACATGCTAGTAGTCTATCCAAAAAGAAACAAAAACAAAAGAGAAACAAGGGTTATATGCCTTGTTGTCCATCATTCAACACTTGCTCAGTATTTGGTTCTACTAGGTCCTCATTTGAAAAATTTAGGAAAATAAAAAATGAGTATAACTTAGTGAATGATCATATAATGCAGGTCTTAGGATGGTTGGTCCAAAATAGAAAAAGGAGTTTCAACTTGAAGGTAACACTCAACGTAGATAATATTTAGTATAACACTCAAGTAGGCATACAATATCGAACAACTCAATGTATAATCAATCAAACACATACATAATCCACGGCTATGGTACCACTCCAACTCTTGGTGCATCCTAATATCATGCAATATCACTACTGTAGTGTCCTTTTCCCCATATGCATATATCACATATGTGTTAATAGAAAACACGTATTTCATAAATCATGGTGTCATATAGACATAGTGCTCCTACCTCTCTCAACACACTTCACATACAAGCTGCTCTAGTGTCCCTTCATCTGTTGGCATAAAAGATTACAAGGTCAATTGGCTACGATCAAGGATGAAAATATCGGTAATCACGGATATATCGGTACTTCGATTTTATGGATATATCGGATATATCAGAGATATATCGGCGGATATTTTGGAAAAAAATATCGGTAGGCTTAAAATTGTTAAAAACTCATGGAAATACAAGGAAAACCTTATAATAATATAATTAGAAGTATAATGGACATTTTAAAGTTGTTTTATTGACAAATTTGATATACATATGATATAATTTGTGATATTAGATATAATTATATCATGTCGATCTATAAGAAATGTTAATTTTGTAATTGTTCTCATTATAAAGTCACATAAAATACTTCATTTAATTAAATATCAATAATTTGTACACATTAAATAAACATATTTCATATTCAAAATATACTAGTTCATGTTAATTAAATTAATTAAATAATTTAACTAAGTTAACTAGTTTAAATCACAAATAATCATCTAAAATAAACATATCAATTTATAATTAAATAATCAAATTAACCTAAGTTAATTCAATAAAAATATAAAAATTAATTACAATTGAATGTAAAAATAACATTAAATCATCCATATTGCGAACATACTAATTAATTGAAAATACATGAATTAATTACAATTGCAAACAAAATTAATTACAATTAAAACAAATATACCTTAAAATGATTAAATAATTGAGCAACCTTAATAAAAATTGGAATAATGAGAGAGAAAATGAAGAATGAAAGCAAAAATGAATGAAATAGATGAAATTTGGGCTATTTATAGAAGAAATTTGGGTCAAAATAGCCGTTGGAACATTAATTTACCATTGAAAATCAATTTTGGCCGTTGGATAAAAAATTGGGAGTAATTTGGCCGTTGGATCTCCATATTACCATTGGAATCACATCTAGGCCGTCGGATCAACACGGGCGTGATCTGGGTCGTCAGATCACGTTGCATGAAGGAGGGGAAATATCACAAAAAAATCGACGATTTATCTCCGATATATCATCGATATTTTGTCACCAGAGGCGATTTTTTCAAAAAATCTCCGATATATCTCCCCGAACCGATATATCGCTGATATTTACGGAAAATATCTCCCCTCCGATTTTTCTCCACGAAATATCGTGTCAACGCCTCCCGATACATGATATATCGGCGATATATCGCCGATATATCTTGACATTTTCCTCCTTGGCTATGATGTACCCCCTCCATCTTTACGGCATAATATAGGTTTAGGGTATATGAAAATCACATCCAAAGCAATAATGTAAAGTATCATAATGAAAATATAAGTGATTTTTAGTGAATAATATGTGCTAGGTAATCTCCTAGAAAAGATTACAAGGATCACAATGGTCCTACTTAAAACCTAACCTCCTTAGACAGAGCTTCCCTAAATCATACCCATCCCTCCATGATCATCAAACCATCTTAACTATATATATATATATATATATATATACATATATATAGCAAGGATACAAGGAGCACATATTTATTATAAACATAGCATTTAACCAACACATTTTCAAAGTATATCTCATGATATTTAAAAATAATGAATACATATAACCTTTTAAGCATGAGATACATAATTCTAAAACCAAGCAAAATAATAAATTATAAGATCACTCACCTTTTAGATTGGAATTATTGCACTATATCTATTACATTGACTCAAAGATCCAACCTTTTGAATAACACCACCATAAGAGCTTTTTAATACTTCTCTCATTTCCTTTATACTTCTTTCCTTTCTTGGTAGGTGAACACCCTATTTATAGGAACCTAAAGTAAGTGAACACATAGGTGACTTGTAACATGAACTAACTAGGTGTTGATCAAAGAGAAATGATTAGTGTCTCTCTTATTGCATGGAGATGACATGTGGTTGATCCTTGCAATTGCTTGAGTAGGTGAAGTAGCTTGATGTGTCACCATGCCTTATTAGGTGTCACATGATGAAGGTGGCTTAGTGTCCTCTAGGTTGCATCATACTTGGTTGCATGTTTTCGACACATTATACTTAGTTGCATGCTTTCAACATCTCATACTTGGTTGCATGCTCTTGACACCTCATACTTGGTTAAAGATAGGCAAGAAGGTGATGTTTGTGCTTACTTAGTAAGTAGGTAATTAAAAGGAAACTTCAATAGTATTATTATTAAAAACTAAAGTTGTTACAAGGTTGGATTGGGTTGATAGTCAACCCAGGCTCAACCAATAATAAATCATATATATTTGAAGTCTAACCCAACATGAGTTGCCTAACCTAAGTTCATCAACCTAAGCCCTTTTCTAAGTTTGAATTGAAATCAGGTCAAGCTTAGGTTAAAGAAAAATGTGTAGATAAGACTTGAGTTAGGCGAGTTAATCAAATCAAGACTCACTACCCAATATACATTGCGCTCTAATTCTATAGGAAAATGGCATGACTTGCCATAGAAAATCCTAAACAAAGACATACCTAATATAGTATTGTACACAATTATATTTATGCATTATTCAAATGATTGGTCCAATCCTTCCTAGAACCACCCATAACCTTTTCCAAGATTCTCTTAATTTCTTTGTTAACAAATTCAATTTGCCCATTAGTTTGGGGGTGGTATGGAGTGGCCCCCTTGTGAGTCACTCCATATTTAGTTAAGAGGGAATTCAATAGCTTATTGCAAAAATGTCTCCTTCCATCGTTAGTCAATGCTTTGGGGTGCCAAACTTGGAAAAGAAATGGGAATTGATGAAATTGTTTACATTTTAGGCATCATTTGTCCTAGTGGGGAATCTTTGATTTGCTTAGACATATATTTAAATACCAACAAGATATATTGGTACCTTTGAGATATAGGAAATGGTCCCATAAAATTTATTCCTCAAAAATAAAAAAATTCTATGGTTAAAATAGTGTATAGTGGCATCAACTTTCTAGAGATAGAATCACCTCTTTGGCATCTATCCCAAGATTTGCAAAAGGAAAACACATCCTTAAATAGATGGGGTTAGTAAAATCCAAAATGCAGTCTTTTTTGTTGAGAAATGGTTACCACATGCTTATGAGTGACACATTGAGAGTAAATTTCCCATTTCATAGTCCAGGAGGCACATTCGAATCACTTGGTTGGGGTTGTACTTAAACAAATGGGGATCATCTTAGTAGAAGTACTTAACTTGATTTAAGAATTTTCTTCTTTCTTAGACATTCCAATGGTCTAGTGGTTTTTATTTATTTTATTTATTTTTATCAAGAAGCTCACTATATTTGTAAACCTTAAAATTTGTCCTAGGTCTTTTTTATTTAAACTTTGAAGCCTATTTTTATTCTTGAATTTTAAGCCCATTTGATTAGAAATTTTAAGCTCTCTTACTCTTAGCCCATGTACTTCTATTTTTATTTTTATTCATTTCATTTCATTTGATTTTATCTTAGTTTCACTCTTTTTTATTTTTAGTTTTAGTTTTATCTTTAGTTTCATTCTCACTTGTTTTATTTTGAACTTTCAATTTGTATTTTAAGGAATCATATGTGAAAAAAAAAAATTGAAGACTTTGAGTTTGTTCTTAGACTTTAGGTTTTTATTGTATTTGGGCTTTGAATATTAATTTGGCTATGGGCCTTAGATATTACCTTTAACCTCATAAGACTTTAAATTAATCAATTAGCTCAATCTAGAGATACCGTTCACTATTTCATGTGTAATCTTACATATTTACCAAAATGTCCTTATGCATATAAGTGAACTAAGAATCAATTCAACCCTAATAAATTGTGTCATTAAGGAATATAAGCTTGAGTTGAGACCATTGGGACTTATAGTGGCTCCCTTATAATCCAATTTTGAAGTTGATTCAATATCCCACTATAAAAAGTCAACTACATAAAAGTATCCTATGTAAATAATAAGACACAGTGTTTGGGTCTATGACTTTTTATTTACTATATACAACCTTCCTATGAACTGATGTTTGTAATTTAATAAGGTGAATGCAATCAACCTTTCAAGATTACCCCTGTCATCCCTAAATTATAGACCCTCCTATTGTGTGATAAACTAGCATGTCCGAGTTCACGAAAAGGTTATGTCAAGGTCCACTTAAGGAACTATTAAGGTCATAGTTTACTTCAACATACTTCCTTAGGATCACACAAAGGGAAACATTGTCTCAAATTTCATGAGATTTCATAGTGTCTCTATTAAGAGTACATGTTATTAATGGATTTCATCAATAGTAACCAAATCCATAGGGAATATATGATCATTTTAGGATTACCTATAGGTCAAAACTACTACAAATTTTGACACAAACTTAATATTCTGCCAAGTCTAAAAAATAATACAACATAACAGCTTGGTGAAGTCATGGCTACTTGATAGCCTTACGTCATGAGTTACTATAAGTCTTGTCAACCATACACACTATTGCTCTTACCAAGGGAACCTCATCTCAATGACTCAGACCAATTATCCATCTAATTAGAAGGTGGTTCACTACAACCTCAAATGGATTGCCTAAGTTAATGAATTGGTTGTGAACAAATCATTTACTTGCAAGGAACTCATGAATTGGATTTTTCGTGCAACTCTTAATGCACCTAAGTCATGTTCAATGTAAGAGATGTTGGACCAAAATGCTCATAAGATATAATGCATGAAATAAGGATAGACAAAAGTGAAATTAGAATATTATTAAATAAATAATAAATTCTAAATCTGTTACATCATATCAAGCTTTTAAGGGTTCTATCCTAATGATTAACCACTTTTCATTTCCTCCATGACTAAGAAGGAATCTTCTTTCCTCCTAGCCATCTAATATAATTGCTATAATCCCTTAGAACTAATATCTAACTTCTTAAAGACCCTTTTTAAATATATATATATATATATATATATGTTAGTATGAATTGAACTTAGACGTGTCTCAGAGCTGCTTGGACAGAAACATAGAGCAGTCAGCTAGCACACCAACAAGAAGGATTGCCTTGGTGGGTTGTTAGGGTAATCCCCTCTAATGGCAAAGTTAGTACTGGAGTCTTGACAGGAAAAGAATGCAAGAAATTTTTTCATACCTTTCACTCATGGATCATCAACTATATATATGAAGGGTTATTTATATATGTTAGTTCCAATTGAACTTAGACGTGTCTCGGAGTTGCTTAGACATAAACATAAAGTGGTCGGGTAGCACACCAACAACAAGGATTGCCTTGGTGGGTTGTTAGGGCAATCCCTTCTGATGGCAAAGTTAGTATTAGAGTCTTGACAGGAAAAGAATGCAGGAAACTTTTTCATACATTTCACTCATGGGTCATCAACTATATATATGGAGGGTTATGTAACCTGCCCTTTCGTAATAGTTGGTTATTAAAATTTGTAATGGGTGGCACATTGAAGACTAATTAGTAATTGAAACATTTCCCTATTGTGAATTAGGTCATTCAAGGTAAGTTATAACAGATGGATACCATTTAGTCATTTTGACTCTTCGACTACCTACTTGTTCGGATGAGACTCTCTAGTTGCCTACTTGTCTGATTGAGTGATTGTATTTGACTATAGTTGTGATAGGGTCCCCACAACGCTCTTCTTTTTCAGTCATTCCTAGCTAATTGCTTTTTAGTGAGCCGACTGGAAAATCAAAGGGGTTTTTCAAAAAAATGCTTTTGGCATTGAGAGGCATGTGGCATTGGAACTAGACATGAAATGTCCCATCAATGAGTACCTTAACTATTGCTCCTAGGTTTCATAATGTAAATCCTTGTTTTACCTTCATCTTTCATTGTCTACTAGTTTTCTTTCTTGCGAGTCTGTTTCTCTATCATTGTTGTTGCTATTTGCTTTTGGATTTCTAGGTTCTTGCTACTGCACTGTTGATTCTCGTGCTAATTGCTCCAGGTTATTTACCTTGCCTTACGTTTTCAAATTCCTTATACCGGTTGTGATTTTTCGTTCAATTTGTTCCTATTGTGATTTAGTAGTTGATTGTCGTGATTGCTTTTCATGTGAAGTTACTATTATAAGCATTTGATGTTATTTTAAGTTCTTTATGATACTACCTAGGTTCCCTTATTGTAAGTTTTTCAGGTATTTAGGTTTGTTTAGATGATTAAGGTTTCTAGAGTTCTTCCAAACTAGGTTTACATCATCTTGTAGGGTCTTGTGTGGTTAATTTCTTACACCATTTCACGTAGGTGTCTATGTCTTCATCATATCTCATGTTTATGCAAATTTGAGAGATATGGCTTCCACAAGTGGTTGACTCTAGTGTGGTGGTGCAAGAGCTTCACACTCTAGCTGGTTTAAGGATCGGCTAATAGACAAACTTTCTAAGTAGGAGTTTCATGCCCATTTCCAAATACCCAACTCCATTGATATTTAGCTTTTAAATAGTGACGCCCTACCAACAGATGGGTTTCCACACAATTTGATTTTCTTTACTAAAGAGAATTTTTTTGCATGCTTTTGTTTTTCTTCTTCCATATTTATTAAAGTAGTTTTTGCATTATTCAAATATCCCATCTACCCTTATTCACCCGAATATTATTCGAGTTATGATAGGATACAACATATTGAACAAGCTTTATTAGTTGGATATTTATCTTCTAAAGGTTTTATTTGTATGTACCATTAAGATGAGCCTTTAGGAGAGATTCAGCTTAACCGCTCACACCTCTCTTTGCAAATGGTTACTAAGTTTCCCGACACGAGTAAGGGATGGGAAAAATGAAGCCTCCTAGTGTCCAGGCTATGGAGTGGTGCTATTGAGGGTTCGAATTGTTTGTTTCATCCAAACAGAACCCTTGACATGTCGACTACATATTTTGTTTCATTTGATTGTCTTTTTATGCGTATATCTTTATTTGTGATTCGTTTGATGACTTAATTGAGATTTTCGCTCTTTAGGTAAAGAGAAACGAGGTCACTAGGTGGAATGAGTAAAGAAAGCTTTGTGGGACCGTCTTAACAAATTATTTGAAATTGATTCATCTAAATAGAAGTTTGTCATCATGTTGATGGAAAAGAACTTAAAGTCTATTATGACCAATCCAACGCCCTTCACAATTCTCGTGTTCCCTCAAATAACACCCCTTCACCAATGCCCGAAGAGCATTACTTTATGAAAGATCTTTAGTACTATGAGGTCGCTTGAGTAGCTGATACAAAGGCACGATAAGCCCATTTGGATACACAAGAGAAGAAATGCCAAGAAGGCACATTGCGTCAGGCCCTTACTTTTGCATCGCGTCCATCTTCGAGCAAGCCTAAGAAATGGGAACCTTTCAAGTAGTGACTTCTTCAGATGAGGTTTTTGAATCTAAGGACGGTGAGCCTTTTCCCTCCAATGTCGCTCTGTCTGATAAATGAAGAAGAAACTAAAGAAGAAATAGCCAAAGATCTTCGGGTCAACTACATGGAAAGGCAAAAAAAAAGTTAGGCTAAAGGTGTTCAACCTATGCCAAAGAAAATGCGGTCATCTGGTTCGGGCAAGGACACAACTCTGAATCTCTCATATTCTTCCGAGACTATGTCAAATAATGCCCCCTAATGGATTTCACAAACCATCAAACAGCCTGATCCTATGGATTCCATCATTTTTCATTCAATTATAGGCCCTATCTCTATTCCCAATGTTTCAATATAGAAGCAACAATCACCTTGCTCGGCTCCTTCTATAGAGGTTCCTTCTTTGGAGGAAGTTAAGGAACTCTTAGGGAGATTCTTGATTTTTATGGTGAAGGAACCTTCGATTACTAATTTGGGGGAATTGTTCTCTCTACTACAAAGAGTGCCTGTGCATGTGGATAGTGACCTCGAGCAAGGTTTTACTACATGGATCGCAAGCGGTAGTCCTTATAATGCCATTAAGGCAGTGATAGTGACATGTGAGCACTTGACATTCCAATCAACAAAGGTGGTGAGTATTTGTATATATATACACTTTTATTTTTTGTTTGCTTATCAACTGGGTTTGTCTGGCTCTAGTTTAGATAGTAGACGAAGTGTGAAACTTGATGAGGCTTCGACATCATCTTTTCCAAAGGTTGGAGGTTGTAAAGAAAATTAGAGCGTACACAACACAAGTAGTGGTTGAACATTAGAAGCTTTATTTGGAACTTGAAGTTGCCCGGTTTGAGGCTACAAAGGAGTGAAAAAATGTGGAAAATGGTGCTAGTCTCCTGTGCAAAGCTGAAATGGAGAATGAGACTCTCCATATTGAGGTTTAGAGTCTTACATTAGAAAATGCTATGACAAAATCTGCTAGGAGAAAGATGATGAAAAAAGTGCTCGATTGAAGGTGAGTTAAAGCAAGCTCGGGTTGATTTTGTCAAGGAGAAGGAGCTCAAAATTGTGTATTAGAAATAAGTGGATGGTACTTTTACAGATACAGACACTACATGTAGAAACATGGCATCACGAAAGATATTTCTTCTGATAATGAAGCTGGCCTAGAAGATGATGCACTAGTGGAAGCTACTCCGAGTGGCTTTACCCTGCTAAAAGAATGATGATGAAGTGCACTCTAGTAGTGTAGCTATTTAGGGGTGTCTTTTGTTTTGAGAAACTTATTATGGTCATTTTGGGTCATTTATGTTTTTTGTGTAATCAAACAACTTGAGATTTTTTATGCGACACGTGGTCACTTTTTTGGTTTTACGTTTCTTGGATCTCGAATGTTATCTTTTATTAGCCTTTTTACCATTTTTTGGGTAAGTTATTTAGGTCCCCTTCCCACGTAGGGTTCTTTTTATTAGGTCATACTTCTCGTCTTTGTGGAATGGAATGATTTACCTTTTGAATTAAGCCTTTTACTTGATTTACTAGAATTTTTTAGGTACTTAGCCTTTTTTTAAGTAGTGTTTGATTTTTGTTTTTAGCCCTTAGCTATTCATAGCATCTAGAGCCCTAAGCTCACGATCTTAAGTCTTTCATATCATCCACAACCCGGAGTCGTTCATATCATCCACATCCTTGAGTTGTCCATAACTTCTAAAGCCTTGAGCACATGACAAGTTGTTGATATCAATCATAGCCTTGATCTATTCATAGCATCTTGAGCCGTTCATAGCATCTTGAGGCTTAAGCTCACAACTTGAATTCGTTCATGTCATTCACAACCCCGAGTTATTCATAGCATTTAGAGCACTTAGCTCAAGACCTAGAATCCTTTATGTCATCCATAGCCTTGAGTTGTTCATGGCATTTAGTGTAATACCTAGCACCAATGAATTAAATAGGCAATAATGATTATTTTAGTACTTAACTTTAAACATGCTTAATTAGATGTTAAAACTAGTTTAGTGTTAATCCTGTTTAATTATGAATTAAACTTTGATTAAGGTTAAGTGAGATTAGTTAATGACTTAACCATGCTTATTAAGTTCTTAAGGGCTGATTATAGTTATGAAAACCTAAAGGAGTAATGGGCAATTATGGGTTTAATTTTTGATAACTTGAAGGACTAAAGTGCAAAATTGGGAAGTTGGAGTTAGTGGCAACCAAGTGGCTTGCCACCTCCTACTTGGGTGGGTTGGTGGTAGCCATGTGGCCTGCCACCTCCTACTTGGCTACATGGAGAGCCCTATATAAGGGTCTGCAACTCATTTTGCACTATTTTACCTGCAGCAGCTTAGGTTAGAGAGAGGATCTAGAGAGAGAAAGTGTAGATTTGAGGTAAGTAAGTTGTTTAATGTAGTAATTTTAGTTTATTTTGGTTCCTAATGGTATGTTGAAACAAATTAACGGTAAAATTTGTGTAAAAGTTGAGTGTAATTAGCTATAAACATGTTTTAGTTAAAAATCACAATTAATTAAGGATTAAAGTATTTTAGCTTAAATATTTTATTAATGGTAAGATTAGCATAAATCTTTGTTTAATTTGGTTTAATAGAAAAATAGATTAGTAAGCATGTGATTAATTAGGTTATTTGGATACTTGGGATTTGTTAATGGGTTAGGCTTTAAGAAAAATCAGAATAATTAGTGTTTGGTAATTAATTAAGGAATATTAATATGCATTGTAAATATTGTTTAATTCAATTCAAATTTGATTTGAAAACTTGTAGGCATGTAGATTAGAGAATATTAGAATTTAAAAAAAATTAGCAATAGTAAATTGTTTAAATTTTCATCATTAGGAAGTCTAAATTATGTGTTTCATTTTGTTCTTGGTAATAGGTAAAGATCACCTACATAAAAGAATCACAAAGGGAAAGTCCGTGTAAGGAAGGGAATTTAGTGTAAGGAAGGGAATTTTATGTTATCCCATGGTGTATCTGATTTCTTTCCTTGAAACAATCATTGAAAATTTCATGTCATTTCTATAATTTCATAAAATGTTTTAATGTGTCATTGCATCTCGGTTTATTGTGTCGAAATGTTACATTGAGATTGGAATGCATATTGGTATGAAGATTCATGGTTCTGTGTTGTGGAAATGGTTCATGGTGTGGTTGCATTGACAGAAGGATATCGAATAATCACAAATGATATTCAAAGAATTGATTGGTGGGAAGTATTTATGTGATGCTACAAGCATTATCCTTTGATATATTGTTGATGTGGGATCGTGGGTTTTGGGGTGAAAGTCCCTAAAGCCCTCGAGGAAGACACTCTAATGTGGGTATATGGGGTTGGTCCTGTCCCTAGGTTTTAGTCCTTAAAGACACTGGGTTAGTCCTGCCCTTGGGTATGAGTCCCAAAAGACATGGGATATGACTTGCCCTTGGGTGATGTCCCAGAATAGTAATTATTATATTGACCGAGTATTTTGTGGAGCATTAATATCTAATATATAGATTGGTGGGGGTGAATAGTTTATCGGTTGTGAAAGGATGGACAAGGAAAAGCAAAGATGAAACTAGCAAACACATGCATACTTGTTTGACATGATTGCATATTTCTTAATGGTTACAAAATGTTCATCATGCATGCTATTACATGTTTAATTCAAGGATTTTAAGGGTATGCTTAGGATGGTTATAAACTTTCTTACTGAGTTGTGAACTCACCTTATCTCTTCCACCTTTAGATGCAGGTCAAAAGACCTATGCAGGAAATAATGCTTGAGTAATACTTTATTGTGATTTGATGTTGTTTGCTCGCATTGAAAGTGTTTTGAGGCTTTGCCTTTGTATTAAAGACTAAATCTTTTTTTGTAGGAATGATGTAATATATATATATATATATATATTTATTTATTTATTTATTTATTTATTTCATATGCACTTGTAGTATGGGCTACCTGTAGTGAACCATGGGGTTTTGGTATATGTAAATTAATGTAGTACAAGTTTCTTTTGTGAAACGAAACATATTTTGTTAACTAATAATTACAAAGTTTAATACAAGATGTACTCTTTATAACAGGTTTTGCATATTCTCTTTTTACACAAAATCAAGTAGGAACTCAACATTTAAATTTTTGTATCCTCATATCTTTGAGAGCCTTTATACTGTATTTGAGTATCAATTGCTCAGTTTGAACAAAAAATAAAAAAATAAAAAATAAAACAACCAGGGTGCGATAGCTTGGTATCAGAGCATAGGGGATTAGATACCTATTATGGACCATAGGTGGCGAGCCTAATAGGTGCACTGGAGTCATTGTTATTGTTACACTCGTTTACTATGCATGATATATTGATATTATGGTGAAAGGTTAAATGATGAATGTTCGGTTTGTGTTTTTGTTGTGTTGATGACATTCTTGGTTGTATTGGTGTGAGTATGCCTAGCTATGATAACTTTGATCATGTTGCTTGTGTGAATTCCTGATCATTGAGAATCCATTACTATGGTATTGTTGGTATTATGTTTGTTTTCAAAATGTTTGTATGTGACATAAGTGGTTTAATTGTATTGTTTAAGGATGCTTGATTTAATGAATAACACTTATAATGTAATGTATTGATAATCTAATCCTTGTATACCTTTCTAAGAAAAAATGCCTAGAGCAAGGAACCGATTAACAACAAGGCCTAGACGAACAACTAGATCATCTCCACTATCTCACACTAATGTAACTGAGGGAAGAGCTACAATATATCCAGCTGCTGGTTTAGAATGCCATAACGTGAGCCTAATTCAAGAATTTAAAGCACTGACTCCTCCAATCTTGCGGGGTGAGCCTAATTTTCTTGAAGCTAAGAATTGGATGAAAGAAATAAAGAAAATACTGGATGTAATGGCAGTGCCTGAGAAAATGAGAGTTTCTTTAGCTTTCTTCATGTTAAGGGCTGAAGCAGACAACTGGTGGGATATGATCAAGACTACTCAGGATGTAACTAAGATGGTTTGGATGCAATTTGAGGAGCTTCTTTTATCTAATTACTTTCTAGAGGCCGTTAGAAGACAAAAAAGAGCTGAATTTATACACTTGGTTCTAAGGAACATGACAGTGACTGAATATGCAGCAAAGTTTACACAACTATCTAGATATGCTCCGAATGTGGTTATAGATGAACAAATGCGAGCTGAACAATTCCAAGAGGGGTTGAGATTGAACATTAGATCACAGGTTGCTCCCTTCATGCTTCATACTTACAGTGAGGTTGTGGCAAGGGCTTTTGTTATAGAAAGGGAAATAGAGGAAGCTCAAAGGTTGAGAAGCAGAAATTCTAGGTTTGGTGATTCAGAAAAACGGGAACAAGATTCTAAGCGCCAGAAAGTGACTCATCCCTAACAACAACCCAAAAAACAAGAGCAGTATAGTGAGACTATAGATTGGGCCAAGGGACCAAGGAAATGTTATGAATGTGGTGAAATGGGACATCTTAACAGGAAGTGCCCAAAATTTCAACAACTTGCGTACCAACCATCTCAACGACAGTTTCAACTGATAAACTCACGAATCTAAGGAAGGCAACCTCAAGGGGAAGGAAACTTTAGACAAGGAAAGCCTAATCAGAAGCTAGAGCAAGGACAATAAGGGAGATTCTATGCATTGGGGTCACAAAATGTAGAGTCAAATGCCGTAGTGGAAGGTATGATTTTATGTTTTAGCACTTGGGCACATGTTTTATTTGATCTAGGAGCTACCCACTCTTTTATTTTTACATCATTTGCCTCCATGCTAGACATAGAATTTGTTTCCCTTCATTATTCATTATGTGTTGAGACTCCTATGAGTGGTAAGGTGGAAACCAAGTGGGTATGTCATGCTTGTGTACTTTATTTTAGGGGTCTTGAAATTACAATGGATCTAGTTCTTCTTGATATTTCATCATTTGATGTAATTATGGGGATGGATTGGCTGGCCCGACATTATGCTGTATTAGATTGTTATTTGAAGAAAGTAACATTCCAAACCTCTTCTAGTTCATATTTGAGTTTCTATGGTGATAGAAGGCTTACATTTATTCCATTAATTCGAAACCTGGATGATAAGTGGTCAAGAAAGGATGGTGGACACTATTTTCTTTTTAATATGCAGGGAGAAGGAAAAAGAAGACAACTATAGATTGTATTCCAATGGTTTGTGAATTTGCTGATATTTTTCCTAAAGAATTGCCATGTTTACCTCCTCACAGAGAGATGGATTTTTCTATAGAATTGTATCCATGTACAGATCCAATATCAATAGCTCCATATAGGATGACTCCAATTGAACTTAAAGAATTGAACATTCAGTTGCAGGAGTTGCAAAGTAAGGGGTTTATTCAGCCTAGTACCTCACCTTGGGGTGCTCCAGTATTGTATGTGAAGGAAATTGTGTGGTTGCATGGGGTACCACTCTCTATTGTCTCCGATAGAAATCTTAGATTTACATCTTAGTTTTGGCAATCCTTACAAAAAGCCTTGGGAACAAAAATAAGATTGAGTTCGACATTTTGTCCTCAAACTGATGGGCAATCAGAGAGAGTTATTCAGATTATGGAAGATATGTTATGAACATGTGTGATGGATTTTAAAGGAAATTGGGTGGAACATTTACCTTTGATTGAATTTGCTTACAATAACAACTTCCAAAGCAGTATTAGAATGGCATCGTATGAAGCACTGTATGAGAGGCCTTATAGATCCCCTATATGCTAGATGGAATCTGGTTAAGCTAGTTTGATTGGACCAGAATTGGTGCAAGAGACTACTTACAAGATTCCAGTAATACGTGATAGGCTATGGGCAGCATAAAGTAGACAGGAAAGTTATGTTGATCACAGAAAGAGACCCTTAGAGTTCCAAATAGGAGATCACATGTTTTTATGTGTAACACCTTGAAAAGGCGTATTTCGATTTGGTAAAAGGGGAATTGCTCCAAGATATATTGGGCCATTTGAAATCATTCAAAAGATTGGAGAAGTAGCATACAAATTAGCCTTACCACCACAACCATTAGGTATACATGATGTGTTCTATGTCTCCATGTTGCCGAAATATGAGCCTGATACCAATCATGTACTAGATTGGAAAGATTTGAATTTGCAAGAAGATGTAACGTATGAGGAAGGGTCAAGAGAGATTTTAGATAAGAAAGAGCGGGTACTACGAACCAAAACCATACCTATAGTGAAAGTGTTGTGGGATCATCATGGAGTGGAAAGAGCTACATGGGAGTTGGAATCAAATATGGGAAACAAGTACCCATAACTCTTTACAAGTTTACTTCTTTAAATTTTGAGGACGAAATTTTTGTTAGGGGGAGAGGATGTAATACCTAGCACCAATGAATTAAATAGGAAATAATGATTATCTTAGTACTTAATTTTAAACGTGCTTAATTAGATGTTAAAACTAGTTTAATGTTAATCCTATTTAATTATGAATTAAACTTTGATTAAGGTTAAGTGAGATTAGTTAATGACTTAACCATGCTTATTAAGTTCTTAACGGCTGATTATAGTTATGAAAACCTAAAGGAGTAATGGGCAATTATGGGTTTAATTTTTGATAACTTGAAGGACTAAAGTGCAAAATTGGGAAGTTGGAGTTAGTGGCAACCAAGTGGCTTGCCACCTCCTACTTGGCTACATGGAAAGCCCTATATAAGGGTCTGCAGCTCGTTTTGCACCATTTTACCTGCAACAGCTTGGGTTAGAGAGAGGATCTAGAGAGAGAAAGTGTAGATTTGAGGAAAGCAAGTTGTTTAATGTAGTAATTTCATTTTATTTTGGTTCCTAATGGTATGCTAAAACAAATTAACGGTAAAATTTGTGTAAAAGTTGAGTGTAATTAGCTATAAACATGTTTTAGTTAAAAATCACAATTAATTAAGGATTAAAGTATTTTAGCTTAAATATTTTATTAATGGTAAGATCAGCATAAATCTTTGTTTAATTTGGTTTAATAGAAAAATAGATTAATAAACATGTGATTAATTAGGTTATTTGGACACTTGGGATTTGTTAATGGGTTAGGCTTTAAGAAAAATCAAAACAATTAATGTTTGGTAATTAATTAGGGAATATTAATATGCATTGTAAATATTGTTTAATTCAATTCAAATTTGATTTGAAAACTTGTAGGCATGTAGATTAGAGAATATTAGAATTATAAAAAAAATAGCAATAGTAAATTGTTTAAATTTTCATTGTTAGGAAGTCTAAATTATGTGTTTCATTTCAGTTCTTGGTAATAGGTAAAGATCGCCTACATAAAAGAATCACAGAGAGAAAGTCCGTGTAAGGAAGGGAATTTTGTGCTATCCTATGGTGTATCTGATTTCTTTCCTTGAAACATTTATTGAAATTTTCATGTCATTTCTATGATTTCATAAAATGTTTTAATGTGTCATTGCATCTCGGTTTATTATGTTGAAATGTTACATTGAGATTAGAACGCATATTGGTATGAAGATTCATGGTTCTATGTTGTGGAAATAATTCATGGTGTGGTTGCATTGACAGAAGGATATGGAATAATCACAGATGATATTCATAGAATTGATTAGTGGGAAGTATTTATGCGATGCTACATGCATTATCCTTTGATATATTGTGTATGTGGGACTGTGGGTCCTTAGGTGAAAGTCCCTAAAGCCCTCGAGGAAGACACTCTGATGTGGGTGTATGGGGTTGGTCCTGCCCCTGTCCGGACATCTTTGCCATGGATTCCAAAGAACTCTCCTCAATCTCGAATTGCTTTGGTGAACAAAAAGCTATCAAAACACCAAAACTTAACACAATTTGATTAGAATTGATTGCAAGGGTCCTTAATATGTTAATTGGGTTAAAAGGTGATAACTACTACTCAAAAGTGTTTAAAAGAGTTAATTACAAGCTATCAAATAACACTTTTTGAGTAGTAAACACTCCCCCCAACCGACATATTGCTAGTCCCTTAGCAATGAAGGAGAGAAAAATAAAAATAAACAGTACTATAATTTACAACATCATGCTGATCAAAAAAACAATTTTTAAGTGGCATGATGATCTAACTCTCACATGGAACATTAAAGAAATAAAACTCAAACTTCAACAAGAGTTATCAAATAACTTGTCTAATCACAATTCTTAAAGAGAAGGCGTTATGCAAATTTAAGCTTTTAAAAGAGTTTCCACTCCCAAAGGGTCAAACCTTACTCTTCCACAAAAATCTAAGTGTTACTTATTAGCTTCCGAATATAGTATGTTGAACTAATCTCTCTTCCCAACCTAGTTCTTTTTCAAAGCTTAGCAAGCTGATCAACCTCCAATAGGCTAAGAACGCACCTCTTTTCTCACATTTTTTTTTCATTGTAGGAGTACAAGGCTTAAAGGTATTCTTTTCTAAATTGTCCATGTAACGGGGGTCCATTGATGACTCCCAACCAATTAAGGTTTAGGGCATCAAGCTTTAAGGATCTTTCAACCACTAACTCCTTGGATTTTACCCCGGACTTTTAAGAATGAATTTTAATACCCAAGCACCTACAGTATGTTAAACTCCACCTATTCACCCTTGTAACGAGCATTGAGGTCGGTGACTCCCAACCAATGAAGGCTTAGGGCACCAGGTTTTAAAGATTTTCACCATATACCCCTCAGACCTTGCTCGGGTTTCAAGGCAAGCAAACATTTTTTCTTTCTTTCTTTATTCTTTTTTCAAAGGCTCGTTGGCCTTTTACAAGGTGTCCCAACACTATTAAATGAGGTCAAAGGTACCAAGTCTAAAATTTTCCTAAGTCAAGAGGGAAATAGTTTCTCATCTTATAATCGGAACCTATTGTGCACAGTGTGTGAATAGCTTAAAGTGGAAGAACTAAGCTTGAATTCAATAGAAGTTTCAACAATTCATCAACTTTAGTAAGCATAATAAAAATTCTAAGTCAAGTGAAAAGACAAAAATTCAATTTCTCCCATTTTAGTTTGAAAATTTTTCCTTAATAACCATGGAGAGTAGATTAAAAACTTTAAAAAATTTTAAAATTAAGCAAAAAACAACTAAATTACCAAAATAACTTAGCATTTACAACAAAAACTTATTTCCTCAACTCTCCCCCTAACCAAGTGAACATTGTCCTCAATGTGACAAAAGTGATTGAAAAATAGGGAGGAAGTGGTACCTCCTTAGTGACATGGAGTCTGAGTCGTATAGGAGAAACCACATGTTTAAAAAAAAACAAAAGAGTTAGTGAGTAGAGGAAATAGAAAAATGCCAAGTTTAAACAAAAAATGATGTCTATATATGATGTATCATTAGTAATACATCCAATCCTAGAATATAAGACATCAAAATATGGAATTATTTATACTAATATAATAAGTAAATACAAAAAAGTAAAGAGATGATCAAGTAATGGTAGGATCCTGTGGAGCTGAAGCATTTGAGGTGGCCTCTTGAGTTGGTTGGATCAGGACTTTGGCCTCTATTTTGGTAGTCTCCTTAGGTGGCATAGTCTCCTCAGTTGGAGCTATGGGCTCTGATGGTTTTAAGGAGGTCTGAAATGGAGTGAGAGGCTTCGTGTGTGATCTCAGTGAGAGGGCTCTCCCCTTTAGATGCATGGTGCGGGGCTTTGTTGGCATTTTTACAACTTTCCTTGGCTTTGCAAAGTGTTTTCGCACCATTTCATAGCTTGGAGGATGCGAAACCATTTCGTAGCGAGGGGGCGATTTTCGCAGCGACTCACTTTTGCTTTTTGAGCTCCTCTCGATTCCCAACTTCCTTCTTTCACCTTTTTTTTTACATTCCTCTTGATTTTGATCATCCAAAAACCTATATTACATCAAAGCAAATTAGAATTAAAGCATTGAAATCAAAATTAAAGCATTTAAATCAAAATTTAAAACATTGAAATCAAAATTAAAACAAGTAAAAAGTAAAACAAAAAGATATGGACTAGCTAGTCTTTAGAAAGACTAAGTCCATCAAAAAAATTGATCCTGATTTAGCTTGCCCGGATCCCATATGAAGTTTGCATCTCTCACTTGAGACTTGGTTTGTATGATTTTCCCATACAAAGCTTGGGGGAAAGGTGGAGGGATGTGATTCTTCATCATTTTTTCCTTGATGACTATCCTCTGTGGTTCTTCATGTACATTTACATCATAATCATCTTTCTCTGTACTTTTCCCCTTTCTCTTTCCTTTTATTTCCTCCCTCTTTTCTTTCTCTGTTTCACTCTCTTCATCATGCTCTAACTTGGATGTGGGCAAATCAACCTCTTTACCACTCCTCAAAGTGATAACCGCTTCAACTTCCTTCACCATTGAAGATTCTCCCTTTTGAGCTTCCACTTGATGGATACCCTTGGAATTTTGATGAGGTTGAGAAGGAAATTTTCCTTTTTCTTGCACTTTGTTGAGGTTGGCAAACCTTGAGATTGAATATTGGAGATTATCTATATTCTGAGATAGATCATTTTGTACTTCATCCATCATTTTGTTCAATGAACTCTCTACATTGTCAATTCTTTGACTGAGATGAGCATTGATGGATTTTTGAGCTCCAACAAAATCTTCCACAACCTTGCTAAGATTTACCATAGCTTGATCAAGGTTTGAGGCTTGCTATGGTACTTGAGCAGGTTGCTTGTACTGAGGTGGCTGTGGTTTCCAAGAGAATTTTGGATGGTCCCTCCAATTGGAATTGTAGGTGTTGCAATCACCAAACATTTCCCTCACCACTGGAATGGTAGGACACTCTTCCACCAAGTGCTCATATGATCGACAAATGGAACAGGGCATAGGTTGCAATGGTGTTTGAGAGATGGCTTGCACTTCTTGCATCTTCTTCATTTCTAGCTCTTCCAATCTCCTTGCCATAGCTACAATCTTTGCCTTCATGTCTATGCCGTCATTCAAAATATACATCTCAGCCTTAGTATTAGGTTGAGACGTCATTCTTCCCATATCTCGAGCATTTGGTTCATCCCATCCTCTTGAAACTTCAGCCACATAGCTCATGAAGTTCATGGCTTCCTCTGCTATCTCGTATTCAATATGGCATGCACAACTAGCAATTTGTGAATTAAAAACAGAGAAAACAAAAGAAAAACAATTTTAAGAAAAAAATTAAGGTAAACTAAAAACTAAATAAAAGGTATACTAAAATATGAACAAAGAAAGAAACAAAAACAAATAAAAAGAGTTAGTAAAAAGAAAAGAAAAGTCACCAAACTTGTGATGAAGATCACAAGTACTTTGAAAAGGTCATATCACTATAAAGTGGCACCATCCCCGGCAACGGCGCCATTTGATTTGTTCCCAATTGGTGTCTCAGCTGATTCATGTCCAGCTGGTGTCCCTTGATTTTGGTCCTCAGGGAGTAATCAACAAAATTTATAACCTATTACACCATGTACTAGGATAGCCTTAGCTAGCATAGCATAGTGGCTCTAGGGTCGTTCACTGGGATGGGTTTTTACTTCACAATTGATATTAATTCAAAGATGAATTGTTGCCTTTTCATTTCAAGGTTAGCTTTTAAATGAAAACATAAAGATGTTTGAATGAAAAAGGTTTGGTTTTAAACTAACCAAAAATAGTAATTGATTTTACTTACAAAGAAAAGTGTTTCTTGGAGTTTAGATCACTAGGCTCAGATTCCTTGTACAAGAAGGGAGTTCCGGTCACTTGTTTCTTTTCCTCGCATTAGAGAATTAACATATAGTTAATTCTCTAACCGGTGTGGTACAGATGCTTCCCCTTAATGGGTTCAAACACTAATTCCCTCTCACTGATGCACCTTGCAATGGCTCGTGCCTCTCACCTAGCATTTACCATCCAAGGTGATCCTTAACCTTGGATTACCTGTCAAAAGCTCACAAGAGATAACTAATGGATGTCTCATTAGAGTCCAAAAGCTTACCAAGTGTTGGCTATTCTAGAAAATCCTACCTTCAAACTGCCTCCCAAAGGCTCTCAAGAAATAAACTAGTGCATCTCGATAAACGGAGATCACTTGCCTTATCAAGTGTTGGCCTAGGTGATTTAAAGGCGTTTTAAGTTAACTAAAAAGATAAAAACCATTAACGGGTCACACTTTCTCTTCATTAAAAACTAAAACAACAAAACTTCCAATTTATGCATGAGGAAACTTACCCGACTTTCTTCACTCCAAGAGACGAAAAGCCTAGCCTCTCATCCTCTGAGGAAAAATCCTCAGAGTTTGATTGACTAGAAACAAAACTAACGAGAAAACAAAAATATGAAGAAGAAACAAAGCAAGTGCTCTGTTCGTCGATTCCTTATATATATTTCTTAAAGAAAATTACAAACTATATATAAGAGGTTATTCGCCCTTTGTTCTTACTTAAAGACTAAGGAATCCTATGATAGGTGGGTTACAAGGAGAGTTTGGGGATTTAGACATTAAATATCTAAAGCAAAATATCTCAAAATGTCGGTCGGAAATATCAGGAAGCTTTAGGAAAACATCGTAGCACTGTATACTGAGAGAAAAACTCTCCGGGTAACCGCTATCAGAGGATTCGTACATGTCTGACCGGGGAAGTTGAAACGTCCTCCTCTCCCATCCGGTGTCAGGCATCGGATGTAAAATATCCGGAGAAGGTGGAATGTTGGCCGAACAGAATTCCTACCTGGGTGGAATGAGCTATGCCGCGCATCACAAGGGGGACCATCTGCGTGTGCAAGGTGTAGGGACCCCTCACCCTGATGACATGGAGCGCGCATCGCTATCCGGAGCAACTCCATCCGGATTCCCTAAGAGGACACGTGGAGCGCTCCCTTATCCGGACTCCCTCAGGGAGAAGCACACGACACTTGTGAACATCACACCCCGGACAATAGCATATCCTATTCGGATATGTTGTCCGGATCATTGACTAAAGTGAGCAAGCCTTGCTACGTCATTCCGACAGCCTGCCCTAGCCCATGTTCCGCCGCCCTCCGATGGTGTGTCCGGATGCCTTGTCCGGACATCTTTGCCATGGATTCCAAAGAACTCTCCTCAATCTCGGATTGCTTCGGTGATCAAAAAGCTATCAAAACACCAAAACTTAACACAATTTGATTAGAATTGATTGCAAGGGTCCTTAATATGTTAATTGGGTTAAAATGTGATAACTACTACTCAAAAGTGTTTAAAAGAGTTAATTACAAGCTATCAAATAGCACTTTTTGAGTAGTAATCAAGACCTATGCAAGAAATAATGCTTGAGTAATGCTTTACTGTGATTTAATGCTGTTTGCTCGCATTGAAAGTGTTTTGAGGCTTTGCCTTTGTATTAAAGATTGAATCTTTTTGTAGAAATGATGTAATATATATATTTGTCAGATACACTTGTAGTATGGGTTACCCGTAGTGAACCATGGGGTTTTGTTATATGTAAATTAATGTAGTACAAGTTTCTTTTGTGAAATGAAACATATTTTGTTAATGTATAATTACAAAGTTTAATACAAGATGTACTCTTTATAAGAGGTTTTGCATATTCTCTTTTTACACAAAATCAAACAGGAACTCAACATTTAAATTTTTGTATTCCCATATCTTTGAGAGCACTTCTATTGTATTTGAGTGTCAATTGTTCAGTTTGAACAAATAAAAAAGAAAAAAAAAACTGGGGTGTGACATTTAGAGTCTTGAGCTCACAACACAAAATGGTTCATGTCATCTATGACCCTGAGGTGTTCATTGTATTTAAAGCCTTGAGCTTTTGGGACTTTGAGTCGTTCGTATCATCCATAACACTGAGCTATTCATAGCAACTAGAACCCTAAGCTCATGACCTCGAGTCGTTCATATCATCCACAACCTTGAGCATTTCATAGCAACTAGAGCCTTAAGCTCACAATCTGGTGTCGTTCATGTCATCAAAAGCCCTGAGTTGTTCATAGCATCTTGAGCCTTAAGTTCACGACCCAAACTCATTCGTGTCATACACATCCCTGAGTTGTTCATAGCATCTAGAGACATGAGTTCACGACCTAGAGTCGTTTATGTCATCCATAGCCTTGAGCTCTTCATAGCATCTAAAGCCTTGAGCTCATAACCCCGAGTCATTCAAAACATTCACAACCCTAAGCCGTTCATAGCATTTAATGCCCTAACCTCATGACTTGAAGTCATTTATATCATCCACAACCTTGAGCTGTTCAAAACACCTAGAGCCTTTAGCTTAGGACCTCAAGTTGTTCATATCATCCATAACCCTAAGTTGTTCATAGCATCTAGAGCCTAGAGCTCACAACCACAACTCGTTCACATGATCCATGACCCTGAGCTCTTCATAACATCTGGAGCCCTCGGATCACTGCCCCGAGTCGTTCATATCATGTATAGCCCTGAGCAGTTCATAGCATTTAGTGTCTTAACCTCACAACTCGAAGTTGTTAATGTCATCCACAACCCTAAGTTGTTCATAGCATCTAAAGCCTTGAGCTCACGTCCCCAATTCATTCATATCATCCATAGCCCTAAGTGATTGAAAGCATTTGTTGCCCTGAGTTCATAATTTAGAGTCATTGATTTCATCCATACCCTTGAGCTGTTTATAGCATTTAGAACCCTCATATCACAACCTGAAGTATTTCATGCGATCCACAACCCTGAGTTGTTCATAACATTTATTACCCTAAGCTCATGACCTAGAGTCGTTCATGTCATCCCCAGCCCCGAGCCATTCATAGCATCTAAAGCCCTGAGCACATGACCTTGAGTCATTCATATCATCCATAACCCTAAGCTATTCATAGCATCTTGACCCTTGAGCTTATGACTTGGAGTTGTTCATGTCACCCACAGCCCTGAGCTAATCATAACATTAGAGCGCTCAGCTCACGACCCAGAATCTTCATGTCATCCACAACCCTAAGTTGTTCATGACATTTAGAGCCTTGAGCTCATGACATGGAGTGGTTCATGTCATCCATGACCCTAAAGTGTTCATAACATCTAGAGCCCTAAGCTTACGAGACATTGAGTTGTTCGTATCATCCAAAACATTAAGCTATTCACAACAATTAGAGCCCGAAGCTCATGACCTCGAGTCGTTCATATCATTAAAAACCTTAAGCTTTTCATAGAATCTAGATCCTTGAGATCACGACCAGGTGTTGTTCATGTCATCTAAAACCCTAAGTTGTTCATAACACCTTGAGTCCTAAGCTCATGGCCCTAAGTCATTCATGTCATTTATAACCCTGAGCTATTCATAGCATCTAGAGCCCTAAGCTCACGACCCAAAGTCATTCATATCATCCACAACCCTAAGCTTTTCATAACATCTAGAGCCATGAGCTCACGACTCAGAGTCTTTCATATTATCGACAACCTTAAGCTATTCATAGCAACTAGAGCCTTGATCTCACGACCCAGAGTCATTCATGTCATCCACAACCCTGAGCTATTTATAACATCTAGAGCCTTGAGCACACGAACTTGATTCATTCATATAATCCACAGCCATGAGCTTATGGCCCTATGCTCATAACCTGAAGTTATTCATGTCATCCATAACCTTGAGTTGTTCATAACATCTAAAGCCTTAAGAACAGGACCTTGAGTTGTTCATACCATTCATAGCCTTGAGCTATTTATAGATCTAGAGCTCTGAGCTCACAACCCAGAGTCGTTCATATGATCTATAGCCTTGAGCTATTCATAGCACCTAGAGTGCTCAGCTCACGACCGGGAGTTGTTCATATCATTCACAACCTTGAGTTATTCATTGCATCAAGACCTCTAAGTTTACACTTGGAGTCGTTCATGTCATCCATAGTCTTGAGTTGTCCATAACATCTACAACCCTGAGCTCACGAGACCTTAAGTCGATCATATCATCCATGGCCTTGGGCTGCTCAAAGAATCTGGAGCCTTGAGCTCATGACTTGAAGTCAATAATATAATCCACATCCCTTAACTATTCACAACAAATAAAGCCTTGAGCTTATGACCTTGAGTCATTCATATCATCCACAACACCGTGTTATTCATAGCATCTAAAGCCTTTGGTTCATGACCCGGAGTCGTTCATGTCATCCACATCCCTAAGCTATTCATAGAATCTAGAGCCCTGAGTTCACAAGCAAACTCGTTCATGTCTTTTAGAGGCTTGAGTTGTTCATAGCATCTACAACTGTGAGTTCACGACCCGAAGTCGTCCATGTCATCTATAACCCTTAATTATTCATGGCAACTAGAGCTTTGAACTCATTAGCTAGAACTGTTCATATCATCCACAACCCTGAGCTGTTGATTGCATATAAAGCCCTAAGCTCATGGGAACTCGAGTCATTCATATCATTCACAACCCTGAGCTTTTCATAGCATCTAGAGCCTTAAGCTCATGACCCGAAGTCATTCATATCATGCACAACCTTGAGTTGTTCATAGTATCTAGAGCCTTGAGCTTATGATTCAAAGTCATTTATGTCATCCATAGCCTTGAGCTTTTCATGGCATCTAGAGCCCCGAGCTGAGGACTCAGAGTCCTTCTTGTCATCCAAAACATTGATTTGTTCATAGCATCTAGTGCCCTTAACTCACGACTCAGAGTAATTTAGGTTATCCATAGCCCTAAGCAGTTCATAGCATTTAAAGCCTTGAGCTCATGACCTTAAGTTGTTCATATCATCCACAACACTGAGCTGTTCATAACATTAATTTCCCTGATCTCATAAACTAAAATCATTGATGTCATCCATAGCCCTAAGCTATTCGTGGCACCTAGAGCCCTAAGCACACAACCCCGAGTCATTCATATCATCCATAGCCCTGAGCTCGCGACCTAGATTCATTCATGTAATCTTCAACCCTGGGTTGTTCATAGCATTTACAACACTCAACTCACAACTTGGATTCGTTCATGTCATCCACAACCATAAGCTATTCATAGCATCTAAAGCTTTGAGCTCACAACCCCGAGTCATTCATATCATCCATACCCTTGAGCTGTTTATAACATCTAGAGTCTTGAACTCACTACTTGGAGTCATTCATGTCATCTACAACCTTAGGTTGTTCATAGCATCTAGAGCACTCAACTGATGACCCAAACTCGTTCACGTCATCCACAACCATGAACTGTTCATAACATCTAGAGCTTTGAGTTCATGACCCAGACTCATTCATGTCATCCACAACCTTGAGTTGTTCATTGCATCTATAAACCTGAGTTCACTACCCCGAGTTGTTCATTTCATCTGCAACCCTGAGTTATTCATAGCATCTAGAGCCTTGAGTTCATATCTTAGAATCATTCATATCATCCACGACCTTGAGCTTATCATAGCATCTATAGCCCTAAGCTCATGACTCGGAGTCATTCATAGAATCTATAAACCTAAGCTATTCATAACATCTAGAGCCTTGAGCTCATGACCCGAAGTCGTTCATGTCATCCATATCCTTGACCTTTTCTAGGCATCTAGAGCCCTGAGCTTAGGACCCGGTGTCCTTCATGTCATCCACAACCTTGAGCTATTTATAGCATCTAGTGCCTTGAGCTCATGACCCAGAGTCATTAAGGTCATCCATAGCCTTGAGTTGTTCATAGCATTTAGAGACTTGAGCTCACGACCCCGCATCGTTCATATGATTCACAACCCTGAGCTCTTCATAGCTTCTAAGGCCTTGAGCTCGCGACTTTGAGTCGTTCACATAAGCCAAAATCCTCAGTTGTTCATAACATTTAATACCTTGAGCTCATGACCCAGAGTTGTTTATGTCATCCATAGCCCTAAACTATTTAATGTATGTAGAGCCTTGAGCTCACAACCTGAGTCATTCATACCATCCACATCCTTGATTTTTCATAGTATCCAAAGCACTGAGCTCACGACTCAGAGTTGTTTATATCATCTATAGCCTTGAGTTGTTCATAGCATCTAAAGCCCTTAACTTACAACCTAAAGGCATTCATGTCATCCACTGCCTTGAGCTATTCATAGCATCTACACCCTTGAGCTTACGACCTCAAGTCATTCATATCATTTATAGCCTTGAGCTGTTCATAGTATTAATTGCTATGATCTTACAACTCAAAGTCATTCATGTCACTCATTGTCTTGAGCTGTTCATAACACCTAGAGCCCTAAGCACACAACCTTGATTCATTCATATCATCCATATTCTTGAGCCTTGAACTCACGACCCTGAGTCAGTCGTATCATCCATAGACATAAGTTGTTCATAGCATTAATTGCCTTGATCTCATTACCCGAAGTCATTCATGTCATCCATAGCCTTGAGTCGCTCATAGCGCCTCAAGTGCTGAGCACACGACCTTGAATCATTCATATCATTCATAGCCTGAGCTAATCATATCATTTAGAGCTTTGAGCTCATGACTCAAAGTCATTCATGTCATCCACTATCCTGGGCTGTTCATATCATTTAGAGCGCTCTATTCATGACCTGGAGTCGTTCATGTGATCCATAACCATGAGCTATTCATAATATCTAGATCCTTGGGCTAATGACCTCGAGTCATTCATATCATCTATTGACTTGAGTTGTTCATAACATTTATTACCCCGAGCTCACGACTTGGAGTCATGAATCATCCATACCCTTGAGTTGTTCATAGCATCTAGAACCCTCAACTCACAATTAGGAGTCGTTTGTGTCATCCACAACCCAGAGCTGTTCATGGGATCTAAAGCTCTAAGCTCATGACTCAAAGTTGTTCATATCATCCATAACCTTGAGTTGCTCATAGCATCTAGAGCCCTTAATTCAGAACCTAGAGTCTTTCATGTCATCCACTACCTTGAGTTGTTCATAGCATCTAGAGCCTTGAGCTCACAACCCCGAGTCATTCATATCATCTATAGCCTTGAGCTGTTCAAAGCATTAATGACTTTGATCTTACGACTTGAAGTCATATATGTCATCCACAGTCTTGAGCTGTTCATAACACTTAGAGCCTTGAGCACACAATCCCTAGTCGTTCATAGCATCCATAGTCCTAAGCTGTTTGTAGCATCTAGAGTCTTGAGCTCACGACCCCGAGTTGTTCATATTATCCATAACCCTGAGTTGTTCATAGCATTAATTGCCCTGGTCTCATGACTCGAAGTCATTCATGTCATCTACAGCCCTAAGGTATGCATAGCACCAAGAGCCTTGAGCATATGACCCTCAGTTATTCATATCATTTATAGCCATAATCTATTCATATCATCTACAACCCTAAGCTCATAACTCAGAGTTGTTCATGTCATCTATAGCCTTGGGTTATTCATAGCATCTTGAGTTGGTGATAACATTTAGAGTCCTGGGAAAAAGACCTTGAGTGATTCGTATCATCCATAACCTTGAGCTGTTCATAACATATATTGCCCTGAGCTCATGACTCGGAGTCATTCATGTCATCCTTACCCTTGAGTTGTTCATAGTATTTAGAACCCTCAACTCATAACCTGGAGTCATTCGACAACTACTAGATTGATCGTACAGGTGCAGTCTATGCGAAAATAATATTGAACTTCATGACCAATCGAATCGGGTGTCAACTGTGACGAAAACCAGATAGGAAAACTACATTATCGATCATATAGGTCCTGTCTAAGCTAAAATCGATTTAAATTATTGGGACCTATTTGATTGAGTGCAGTTTGTGAGAAAAACCAAATAGAACAATGACATGATTGATTGTACAGAGGTGGTCTACACTGAAAATGAAATTGAGCAGTCATGATAGATCAATTGGGTGCAGTTGTGATCGACCAACTGACCAAGTGTGGTATGTGACAAAAACTAGATAGGACAGTGATGTTACCAAACAGACAGTTTTGATTTACACCGAAAACGATATTGAACTATCATGATTGATCAAATTGGGTGCAATCTGTGATGAAAACCAAATAGGACAACTACATGACTAATCGTACAAATACGATCTATCGTGAAAATGAAATTAAGCTGCCACAACCTATTGAACCAGGTCCAATCTATGACAAAAGCCAAACAGGATAACCACGTGACCAATCACATAGGTTTGGTTTGTGCCAAAATCGAAACTCAACTATTGGGGCCTATCCGGCCACGTGTGGTCTGTGATGAAAATCAGACAAGACAATGATGTGATTGATTGTATAACTACGGTCTACATCGAAAATGAAACTAAGTTGTCAAGACCAATCGAATCAAGAGTCATCTATGACAAAAACTTGATAAAACAATGATGTGACCGATCATATAGGTCTGGTCTACGCTAAAACTGAATTGGAACTGTCAGAACCCATCTGACCATTTGCGGTCTATGATGAAAACCAGATAGGATAATGACAAGATTGATCGTACAAGTGCAGTCTATGCTGAAAATGAAATTGAGCTATTGTGTCTGATCAAACTTGGTATAGTCTATGACAAAAACCAGACATGACAACAACATGACCAATCTATACATTTGGTTTACCCTAAAATTGAAATTGAATTGTCAAGACTAATCTTACCAGTTGCGGTCTATGATGAAAACTAAACAATACTATTACATGACTGATCATACATGTGCGGTCTATGCTGAAACGAAATTGAGTTTTTGTGAGCAATAGAATCGAGTGCCGACTGTGATGAAAACCACATAGGACAACTACATGACTAATTGTGTAAATGTGGTCTTCGCCAAAAACAAAATTAAGCTACCGTGCCCGATCAAACCATGTCTGGTCTATGACAAAAACTAGACAAGGAAACAAAATTAACGATCATATAGGTATGGTCTATGCTAAAACTGAAACTGAACTGTCGAGACCTATCAATACGGGTACGATTGTAATGAAAACCAAACACGACAACGACGTGATCGATCATACAAGTACGGTCTACACCGAAAACGAAACTAAGTTGTCATGACCAATCAAATCGAGATGAAAATCGAATAGGATAATAATGTTATCAATCGTACAGGTGCAGTCTACGTTGAAAATGATACTGAAATGTTATGATCGATCGGATTAGGTGCCGACTATGATGAAAACTATATAGGCCAACTACTTGACCGATTGTACAGATATGGTCTACGATAAAAACGAAACTGAGTTATCATGATGAAAACCAGACAAGACAATGACTTAACCGATCATGTAGGTGCATTCTACACCAAAAAAAAATGTTGAATTGTCGTGACCAATCGAACCAGATGTAGTTTATGATCAAAACCAAATAAGACAACGACGTGACATATTATACAAATGTGGTCTACGTAGAAACCGTACTGAACTGTCGTGACCTATCGGATCAGGTGCCAACTTTGATGAAAATTTGATAGGACAACTTTGTGACTAATCGTACAAATATGGTCTATGTTGAGAACAAAAGTGAGCTTCCATGACCAATCAGATCGGGTTTGGTCTGTGATGAAAACAAGATAGAACAACAACGTGATTGATCATATAGGTCTGGTCTATGTGAAACTCAATTATTTGGAACTATCTGATCGGGTGTGGTTTGTGATAAAAAAAAATATAGGACAACGACATGATCGATTGGACAGGTGTGTTGTACGTCGAAAACGATATTGAACTATTGTGACAAATCGGATCGGGTGTAGTTTGTGATGAATACCAGAGAGGACAACAACATGGCTAATTGTACAGGTGTGGTCTACAACGAAAACAATACTGAACTATTGTGACCGATCAGATTAGGTGTTGACTATGATGAAAACTAGATAGGACAACTACATGACTAGTCATACAGTGTAGTCTATATCAAAAACAAAATTGAGTTGCCATGATCGATTGTACTGGGTACAATTTGTGATGAAAAGTAAAAAGGATAATGATGTAACCGATCTTATAGGTTTAGTCTATGCCAAAATCAAAATTGAACTATCAAGACCTATTTGACCAGGTGCAGTTTGTGATGAAAACTAGACAAGACAATGATGTGACTGATGGTACAGGTACGATCTACACTAAAAATGAAACTAAGTTGCCTTTAACTAATCGGATCGGGTATGATCTGTGATGAAAACTAGACAAGACAATGTCGTCACTATATCACTCAACATGCATTTTATTAGAGATAATCAAGCAAGTATGAAGGCAATCAAGGATAGCGTTCAAAAATTTTAAGACATAGTCTTGCACTGTTTGAATATGATTCAAAACTTCCTTCAGCAACTAAGTAACAAATGCGAGGAGCAGCAATCTCCTTCCATTTTGGCTGCAAGAGATAAGCAAGCCACAACCAACAATTGTGCCATCCAAGCTTTACCTTTAGAAATTCATATACAGAAAGGAACCAATCTAGGTAGTTTATAGCCAAGTATGTACACAGGGGTCCAAAACCGAAATGGGCGTGAACCTTTGCAATCCAATCAACAACGTCCTGTCTTGACCCAATGCCCAAATCCCCATTCCTGAGCCTCATCAAGTAATCAGCAGCAGGCAAATGCTGGGACTCCTTCTCAAGTAACCGAAAAGGACAGACCTGTCACATGGAGAGATATACCCAGATGTAGTACCGACTCTTAGTTAGTGCAATGGCACCAAAACCAACTGCATCAAGATGGGAAGCATGTTATTCCCAAACCTCCGTAAAAGATTTGGTTGATTTGCTAGAAAAGATTCCTTATCCAACACCATTTGAACATCTTGATCCCTAGCTAAAGTAGAGAGAAGCACATTAAGCAACTTGAGCACTTCACACACTATACCATGGATGGCCTTTGGTGAAGGTACGAAGCAGCCGAAACTCCAACCCATGCTTTTTGGACACACCCATCATGCTGACCTTTCTGACTCCCAGATTTTTAGAAAATCGATCCCAAAAGTCCATGATATGACATCCAAAAAGAATTCTTGAGCCACCTTCTCTGCCATTGACTCTAAGAAGGCGCCCATAACCATTTGCATGGGCAACACCATGCAAAAGATGAGTGGTGTCCGCCAATTAATGCTAGACCCAATCTTTAGTATCATCAGTTGTCATTAATTTATTGCCTGACTTGCACCTGGAATCAGTTAAATGAAGAACATTCACGTGACTTGTACATGACTTGTAATACCCAACAATGGAGTTCCCATCAATCTTTATAATGAAATGGTATCGTTTTGTACATACTGGATTGCCACTCCAACCACGACATATAGACAAGAAAGGGAAAACAAAAGCGAGTTTGACTCGGTGGTGGTGACTCGAAACTCACTGACGACTCGATACTAGTCATAGTAGACGAATCTGGATCTCGCCACATTTTCCCTTAAATTTGTAGCTTAAACCTTAGAAAATTCTTGACTCAAATCGGCATTTGAAGAAGAGAACGACTCCGTAATAATTGAAGATGCTTGTTGTCCATTACTTTTTGGAAATGAGGACTATAAGACAAATAGGGCATCGACCATGTTCAGCTTCTGGAGGACTTCTCTACATCATCGTGGGACCATCTCAGCCCTCAAATTCTTGCTTATGCCGGTGGGTGCCAGTAGCATCATGTTTCAGTGTTTGAGCTTAGACTCAAGCTTGCCAGCCTGCAATCTGCGAGGTACAGATTGAGATATACGTGGATGAATCTATTGCGTGGGAAATGCCACCATCTCTCATGCAAATAGATGCCTACCTTAGGAACATAGAACCAGTCAACACAGCAACAAATACATTTAGAAATGTGTTGATGTGTTAGTTCGTAAGTATACGAATCATTCAAGTAATATAATTGTACCTAAGTATGGATATCGAACCCACAAGGACTATGCTACTAATTACTAAATTTTATTATTCCCACTACTATTTGATCAACTGTCATGCAAAGCAACCAAAATAAAACGATTAGCATAAGAGGATGGAAAAAGACCCATAAAATCAATACCCTATACATCAAACAATTCTAATTCTAAAATATTTGTTAGAGGCATCTCATTTTTCCTAGATATATTCCCAACCCTTTGACATCTATCACAATTGGCAACAAAATTAAATGAATTTTTAAAAAGAGAAGGCCAATAAAATCCTGATTGCAAAACTTTGGTTGTCGTTTTAGTAGCTCCAAAATGTCCTCCAACTTCACGGGAATGACAATGATGTAGAATACTCTCCATTTCCTCTTCCGGCACACATTTCCTAATTATTTAATCGGCACATTGCTTATATAAGAAAGGATCATCCCATACATAATACTTGAGATCTGAGAAAAACTTCTTCCTCCTTTGATAAGTAAGCTTGGGAGGCAAAATCTTGTTAGCCAAATAGTTAACAATGTCTGCATACCATGGCGCTTCTTCAACTGCAAAAAGTTGCTCATCAGAAAATATTTCATTAATATCATCATCATCACAAAGAGTTCCTAAAGTGATGAGACTCAACAAGCATTCAAAGATCCATTGCATGTTCCAGTTGGGCCTATTACTAAAGCAAGATCCAAGAAGATCAAAAAAGCACTTAATGGGCTAATTCAAGAGATTTGGGTTGATTCTAACACGGGACATTCCAAGCTTGGCCTAAAGGAAGATGAAGGTGTAATAAATTTAATGCAAGCTATTGAGGGCTAATCTGTCTTGATTGGGCGTGATTTATGGCATGGATTAATGACTGATTGACTTTCCAACTCCATATCAGTTAATAGACATTTTTCCTATTCTAGAGCTTCTAATTTCAGGCCAAATCTACCTTAATTTTAGGCTTTTATTATTTAGA